>NC_134840.1:44352292-44655323 GCF_965363235.1 Mytilus galloprovincialis | reverse complement strand
ACACAAAACCATTATATAACTTTTATACAACCACTATAAATAAAGTATATGTTAAAGCTAAATGTGTTAATATATGATTTTTTAATTGCCAAACATGCTGTAAATTGAACAACCTATTGTTCAACATAGGGGTGTGTAAAAAACTGCCACATTTGACTGCATATTTTTCTTTTTTTTTGAAAAAAATATATATCAAACCTTAATAATGTAGCTTTCTGGGTATCCAATTTTTAACGTGTTCCGAAATGTAGTTTCGTCACAAGAATTTTTCAAAGTTGTGTCATTTTGCCTATATGAATGTCGGTAAATTCGTATGATCGAGCACACCGACAAGTATATCGTTGGGACAACTCGATATAATGTAATCAATATACGTGAAAGATTACCTAATGTGAAGTTTATCAAAATCATCATAACATAATTGATCAACACATTATGTTTGAACAACATGAGTCCTACAATATAAGATTTAAAGGTGCATATCATTTACATTCAACGTTTTTATTGGATTTTTTTTAACTACAATGTAACCTCGAGGTTCAACGTTGATAGTTAAAAAAAAAATCCCAGAATTTTTTTGAATGATATTGTAAATGATATGAACCTTCGAATTCTTATAACATCGGAATAGAAAATATGTGATCCGAATTAACCATGCACGTGTGTTACAGAAGATTATGAACTTTTATGATTTAAGGGTTTTTCTTAAACAATATTATGATCCCAAATTTGATGAATTTTGTTGGCAATACTTTAATATACACACTACATATAACAAAGTATATATTAAATCTCAATGTATTATTATTAGGAAAAATGTTTGACTCTGTAAAAAAAAATCTCCCCCCTCCCCCGTATTACATGTAATGGTTTAAACCTAAAGGATTCGCACTAACTGCCCAAAAGGGGTCCGCTCCAGTCTTGAATCAGTGATTTTGTTTATCATAAACAAAATATTGTCTCACACTGAAAGGGGCAGTCGGGCAACATGCACAGCCCGGATTGTCAAAACAACTAAGATTTACAAAAATGATTACAAACAAAAACCATCAGTTGGACAATCTTACTGGAATCTGATTATCTCTACTGATAAATAATGCAACACTAATGACACATTTAAGTTTTGGAATGATTTTATTCACAAAGAATGTTTCTCATTGGTATACATTTCTATGCTCTTGTCTTTTCAGAGTTTATATTGGAAATTAAAAATTGCTGCATGAAAGACACTAGCTCCACATTCCTATGCATATGATTTTATATGCATGAGAATCATTCCATAAAATATCCGTTTGATATCCTTTCAATGCATGACACTGTCTAGTGGTTTTTCTGCCACAATTACAAGGAAAACCTGGCTAAACTTGTGCTAAATCAAACACTTTTAAAATCTTACATCGCTATTGATGTTAAGCAATTATTTAAAGGGCCATCCGGAACTGTTGGGTTTTATGACAGTCTTCCTTCCATACACACCATCGCTGCAAAATAATTTGAACATTCAATTAGATGATTATAATATTATTTGGCAATCCAAAGAGAACCTGAAAACATCAGACCACAATAAACAGAGACCCCAAAAAAAGCCAATTTTACTTTACAATGAAATTGAAAAAGTAGTTAGTTACATGTCAAATCATCTTTTGGCTGTCGACAAAAAATAAATAAAATCTAAATTTCGTAGCATTTTACACCCCCCCCCCCCCCTTTTTTAACTGAATTTGTTCAAGGTATGGTGGTTTTACCCCTTTTCAGATTTCAGTATGTCATGTTGTATATCTTTTATAAATTAGATGAATTTCTAGCAAGTTTCTACGATATTCTTTATCATTTGACAAAATACTATGCATCTGAATTAAATTGTTTACTATTTGAAAAAGCGCGCCTTCTTTTACTTTAATTTACTTCCCTTTATTTAACATAGCAACAAATATTAAAAACTGCCACATTTGACTGCATATCAATTTTTTTTCCCAAAAAAAATATATGTCAAGCAGCATAATTAACTTTACAAATTGGGAGAAAATCAAGATGTTCCGACTATAGGTTAGTATTAAAAAAAAATAATGAAAGGTTGGCATGATTCCAGGTTTGAACCCTGACGACACTTAAAATCGAAAATTCACTTATTTACCTATCATATGGAGATACGATGATGTGATAAACTTAACAATTAATAATTTACCTGGTGCATTATCATATTCACATTACGTTGACACGTCTCAGTTCGTCTGTGTTAGCTCATTTCAAGCTAGTCTCGATAACCCAGACGCATATTTAAATATAGCGTCTGGGGTGATTAACCGGACTGGTCAGATATTTATAGGGGGCGTAACAAATAATTAAATATAGAACATATCTATAAATAGCACTTCCGTTATCCCCATTATATTTAAAAAAAAAAATAACAACAGTAAACAGTGTAACGTTACATGTATATGTGACTATTAAAACTGACATTCTTGTAGCTGATCCTATGTTGCCCAACTTGCAGATGGGCAATTTTAAAAGAACGATAAGAAACTGTAATAAGGGGCGATCTTTTTTTCTGAAATTTGCCGTCACATGTAACAAAAAATTAAAGACGTGATTTTTTTTCGTGGGAAAATTTGGTTAATTATATCATATAAGGAAACACTGTAGCATGACTGTATAGTGCCCTCCTTATAACAAGTTCTGGATCCGCCACTGGTCGTGTATAGAGGATACCACGCTCTCTGCGCGCTAAGAGAGGGATCCGTAGGTGGACCGTTGTACATAAAGTAATCCAATATAACTTAATTTTCTGGTGAGTTATAATTTCTCGAACATCTATCCCCAACGGGCTATAATTTAGGACCTCATCTTTATAATTATTGTAATTTGTTTTCGTCCTGAACATTACCATTATTTACCACAAGACGATAACAAAGCAACCCAAAAGAAAAGTCAATCTATTTTTATATTTTAACACACCACGTTTAATATTCTCTTATCTTCATACTATAAACTACCATTTTTCTCTATTTTCATATTATAGCACACCACTATATATATTCTCTATTCTTTATATTGCATCACATCGTCCTGAACATGCATGAAATATTTGCCACTTGACGTTAAGCAACCAAGTCGGTATATTGTAGCCACGTTAGTCTGTATTCCTTTTTTTTAATTTTTATCCATTTTTTTTAGTTTTGTCTTATTCTTATTTCTGTAAATTCTTGTTATAATTTATTCTTTCCTTTTTATAATAATCTTTCAGATATCTGACGCACTTACCTTACTCGAAAAGCACACATCAAGTTAGAAAAACAACTCTAAGATTACAATGTAGAAAACCCTGCTTAACAACTTATCACTGGCAGATCAGTGAGATCACACAATGAGTCAACTCAATTTTTATTTACAAAATTAACTGATCTTAAAATTGCTAACGACAGAATAGTCTGAATGTTTCACCAATAATCTATATCGCCTAATCCTTTTGGGAAGAAAACATTTGGGGATCAACCTTCACACGATACCACTTTGTCAATCTCCGTGTCTATGAAGAAATACAGAAGTTAACCAGTCATTCATGAAACCCAATACTCTTTGAATGTATGTTTGAATCAATCACATGGAAAAGATGGAATGGGATTTATCCCATACTGCATGATAACTTGTACAAAAAATAACTGAAAAGTGTATTCTCTTACTACAAACTATTATAATATCCATCATGACTTTTGTTTAAAAGGGCAGCTTCACAAAAACAACAACTTCGAATTCTCCTGTACATGTGAACCTTTATATAAAATAAGGAGATTGGTATGATTGCTAATGAGGCAACAACCCAGAAGAGTTCAAATGACATGGATATTCGCAAATATAATCACTGCTCGGCCTCCAATATTAAGAAAACTCCATACCATATAGTTAACTGAGAAGGGCCAGACATGTAAATGAGATACAACGCAAACGTGAAAACTGTTAAATTGTTTATATGATTTTTAATTTGTTAATACAAATCTTAATTCTCCGACATATCTGACAACAATGTGTTTCTTGATGTTTGTTTCATTTACTTAATATATGTCTGTGTACCTTTTTTCGCTTTGTGGTTGCTGTCAAAATAATGTTAACCCAACATTTTTGATACTGTGATTTATTTATAATGATTGCTGCTTCAGTAATTAAAAAAAATTCTTTGAATTTTTTTTCTTATAAAATTGAAGCTGTTTATGATACAATGAAAATTCGAATATTTATATAGATTTTTTTTAATTCTTCACATTTTACACATAACAACTGTGTCCCGAAATCATCATTGGTTTGTCTACAAAATAAAGTAAATGTTAAAATCATATTAATTTTTGGTCACCAGCATAGCATATATGAAAAACAAAATGTTTGGAAAAAAACATCATATAGAAATATACATTTAGAAATGTCTTGGTTCAAGCTGAATCCCGCTACGGGATGCGAGATTATCTCGCTGTGATGACACGACCCATTGGTGGCATTGGGTTGTTTCCTGCTCTTTTGTCGGGTTGGTGTCTCTTTGACACATTCCCTGTCTGTATTCTCTATCAAAATCATGCATGAATTTTTATCATTGTTAAAGGCCATACAGTTGCCTATACTTGCTCTCATCCATCTCCTTTGAACTTGGGGTGGATAGTTGTCTCATTGGTATTCATACCGCATGTTCTTACTTGTATAATGTTGACCTTTTGGTACTTTTATTTTCAATTTTTGTATAAGTCAACAAGATGTCCTCTTAATCATGTTGATGTCTACTTTTGGTAATGTATGTCATTGGGTTCACCGGTTGCTGCCTCATTGACACCTCCTTTCATTGATGCTGCATCTATTGTTTTACTGTCTTGTTTTGCATAAAAACAAATTTTCAGTGTATTCCTCATGCCATGGTTTTGTTTCAAGGTTTAGAAAGCCAATTGGTATATATTCACAGACAACATTTGTATTCTTTTATGGACTTTTTTTAGTGGGAAAAAAATGCCTCTTAAAAAGTGCAAAAAAGTATTTTTCTTTTTTAAGTTGACCAGTCCAGACTTTGTTTACTAACAGTATATTTAAATTACTTTTCATAACAACGTGTCCCACTTCTTATATGTTTGTATAAGCTAAATGCATTTGTTTAAAAAAAAAAATCGAGCATAAATCATTTTGACCGTTTTGTGTATGTACAAAATCAGTGGCATCTTCTAGATATTATATACTTTGTTTGTTTTTCTTCTGCTTATGGTTTTGAATTGCATTCCCTCCTTCATATGTGTACAACATTGCGCATCTCTCCTTCCCCCCCCCCCCCGGGCCCCTTCCCTTTTTTTTTTACACATATCAAGATGCAAACTCCTTTATACACTACATATAAATACAACAAACTTATCTTGGATGAAGTTCATATTTCGGCGTCATATCACTTTTCCATTAAGTATTTTTAAAGTTAACAACCCCAAAATGTATTTATAGCGTACACACGACTATTCGAGTGGTCCCAGTCAATACAAAAATTTCCATTTATTGTATAATTATTAACTTGCTTACGTAGCACGGACATGCATAAAAGAATATAACAACTCGATGTTTCAGTTTGCATTAACATTTATGTAACAGTTTGTGTTGTTATATAATCTTACCAAGGTTTGATGTGCTGTTATTTTCCTTCGCGGTCATGGAAGCCATGCTGTCTGGTGTTTTCCACGACTTGTATGTCGTCACAAACAAAATATAAATAGCTTTAAACAACAATCGGTACACTCGGGCTTTTCAATAGTATTATCGTAAAATAATTTCTTCCGAAGTCAATAACCAACTTCTTGGTTATTCGTCTTGGACATTATCTTTAAAAACAAGCTAAAAAAGCCGATACTATTCCGAATGTCATAAATTACCATTTTTATATCACTTGTCATCCAGACGCTCTTCTTTGAAAAATAAAGCGGCTGGGTGATCGAGACTAATTTCAAGCTCGTAAACAATGTACACCATTTTCCGCTATTCTTTACCGATTACCTCTAGTCAGAAGAGCCCACTGTTTACAGGGGCGATAATATTTTGTCACCAGTTCACGCACTGGATTAATGAAAGGAAACTACACTTATGCGTTGAAAAACAAGATATTCTCTTAGCTCCACTGAACCGTTTGTTGCTGCATACATGCTCAAACAGGTTAGATCATACTCCACAAAGTGTATCTGGTAGATGATAGAGTAATATAATATTATTTCCTAGTGATGAGGGACCGTTCAATATTTATCAGATGGATGGGCCGGTGCAAAATGGGGCGGGGCAAGCACTTTTTTTGTGGAAATATTTGGATGGGCAAGAACTTTTTTAAAAATATTTAGTGGATGGGCCAGAATATATTTTGTAGGAAAAATTTTGCTATCAATTTTATTGATGTGTAGGATATTTCTTTTGCGGGCACTCAAAACATGTCTCAACAAACTGGTAGCTTGGCTCATTTCTGTCAATTTTAAGGATTTAATTAAGGAATAAAAAGCTAGAATTTTCTGTTCAGACTATCTTTTAAATTATTTTGACCTTATAGAATACCAAATTGTTTGATAGTTTGGTGTATTGCTGTAAAATTTATGGATTTAATTAATAGGTAAGAAAAAAAAAGCTCAAATGTTTAGATAAGGCTAAATTCAGATAGTAAACTTTAAATTTTTTTCTAACTTTTTCAAATCAACTTGGATTTTCCTAAAACTCTACAGCTATCTCATTTATATATTGATCTTATAGAAAGCCAGGTTGTTTGGTAAATAGGTGCATTGCTGTTAAATTTATAGATTTAATTAATAGGTAAGAAAAAAAACCCTCAAATTTTAAGTTTAGGCTGAATCTAGATAGTCATCTTTAATTTTTTTTATAACTTTTTTAAATCAACATGGATTTTCATAAAACTCTACAGCTATTTCATTTATATATATTGATCTTACAGAATGTCAGGTTCATTGGTAGTTTGGTGTATTGCTGTCATTCTTATGGATTTAATAAAAAGGTTAAAAAAAGCTCAAATTTTCAGTTTAGGCTAAATCCAGATAGTCATCTTTAAATTTTTTTATAACTTTTTCAAATAAACATGGATTTTCATAAAACTTTACAGCTATTTCATTTATATATTGATCTTATAGAATGCCAAGTTGTTTTGTAGTTTGGTGTGATGCTGTCATTCTTATGGATTTAATAAAAAGGTTAAAAAAAGCTCAAATTTTCAGTTTAGGCTAAATCCAGATAGTCATCTTTAAATTATTTTATAACTTTTTCAAATCAACATGGATTTTCATAAAACTTTACAGCTATTTCATTTATATATTGATTTTATAGAATGCCTAGTTGTCTAATAATTTGGTGTGTTGCTGTCATTCTTATGGATTTAATAAAAAGGTTTAAGAAAAAGCTTAAATTTTCAGTTTTTGGTTATTTCAAGATAGTCATCTTTAATTTTTTTCATAACTTTTTCAAATCAACTTGCATTTTCATAAAACTCTACTGCTATATCATTTTTATATTGATCTTATTGAATGCCAGGTTGTTTAGTACTTTGGTTTTTGCTGTCGTTTTATGGATTTAGTTAATAGGTTGAAAAAAAGCTACGATTTAAAGTTTAGAATAAGTTCAGATGGTCACCTTTCATTTTTTTATAACTTTTTCAAATCAACTTAGATTTTCATATAACTGTACAGCTATCTCATTTATATATTGATCTTAAAGAATGCCAGATTGTTTTATAGTTTGGTGTTGAGCTGTCAAATTTGGGGAATTAATTAATAGGCGAAAAGGGCTGCATCAAAGTCAAAAACATGTCTGCCTATATTTGCTTAAAAAGACCATATTAAATTTCTTTTTTTGAAAAGTAGAATAGATAAAGGGACATTGATATTTGAACTATAAACATGTTCTGTTATAAGGACAATAAATAGTAATTCAGTATATGATAATATGTTTACTAGTCCAAGAGTTATTGTCCCTTAATTTAAGTTATTTCCTTTATTTTAAATCAATATTGTATTTGTCAGGCTGCACATATAAAATCAAATCTGTACATGTATATTCATACTGGTTTTGAAAATCAATAAAATGTATGGTTCTGATACACACGTAGATATATACATATAGAATTAACTAGCACATTTTAAATATTGTATAAAGTCTATTCTTTGATTTCAAGACATAAAAATTTAAAAACTTTGAAATAGAAAAAGAACCTAAATCATTTTTTATTGTCTTAGAGTTTTAGAGGGGCAAGGATTTTTTTCATAGCTTTTTTTAGATGGGCAAGGACTTTTTTCAGAATTTAAAAGGATGGGCAATAACTTTTTTAAAAAAATAATATTAAGAATGCACTGGCCCATCCATCTGATAAATATTGAACGGTCCCTGACAGCCATCTGCGTCAAAGATACCAAATTCATTCAAAGACATTTCGGGCTATTTTGTTACAACATTCTACATGATTGTTAATCCTACATGATGCTGTATCCAAGTTAGATTTGAAAGAATCTGCGACCAGGTTTAATTTAAATCGGGCAAAATCTTGTGAATTCTAGTGCAGTTTGTCATAATATGTACAATTAGAAACGCACACATAGTGCTTAGTCTTTAGTTTTCTATGTTGTGTGTTTGTTTTGTACTATTATTTGTCTGTTTGTCTTTTTATTTTTCAGCCATGGCGTTGTCAGTTTATTTTCGATTCATGAGTTTGACTGTCCCTCTGGTATCTGTCGTCCCCTTTCTGAACACAATTGTGTCGACTGCAAATCCCATTTGAGGGTGTCTATTGAGTTAAAGATAGAATGAAATTCAAAACAGTGTGGCTGTGGCAATTGTTTGACACATTAAATTCATCCATTGACTGGGGCAATTTAGGTGAACGTTTGTATGTAACGACCACTGCTCACTATGTACTCTTTAAAGACACTTAAACTATGGGGTCACCAAAGGTTCTCAACACCTTAATAAAGTAATTCGAAAAATTAATTAGATATAACACGATGTTTTGATTTATATCAATTATATAAATCAAAACATAAAGGTTATTCGTGATTAATTTTTCGAATTATTTTATAATTAAAGGCGTTAAGAAACCTTTTGTGACCCCACAGTTAAAATGTCTATCATAGGTGCGTTGTGAACAGTGGTCGTTACAGACAAACGTTCACGTAAATTGTCCCAGTCAATGGATGAATTTAATGTGTCAATCAATGGCCACAGCCACACTGTTTTGAATTTCATTCTATAATAGTTAATGGCTGGCTGTTCCATAATCGATTGATTGATTGATTGATTCTCTTTATTTCCTCCATTATACTGAAGATTTACATTTTAAACACAAGTATACTTATTACAAGAAATGAACAACATATAAATACAAACTATAATTAAAGCACATACACATACACAAAAAATAATTACATTTGACAAAAATGTATATGTACCTACAGGCTACATTTGTTTGATGCAAATGTTTAAGTGTCCAAAATTAAACCTAGTATGCTCAGATAATTCGCCTTTAAATTTTTCGTACAGTTGAAAAATATGATCTGCCAAACAACACATCATGTGACCCTAATTGTCAAAAGTTAAAAGAATGCATAAAATCGGTAATGCCACCAAGTAAAGCTACGATTATATCGCTATCATCTTCCTGAAAAAGCGTACAGATTCCTGGACTGGTAAAACATCAACAATTCCGTATATGTTTACTCTTGTTGGTAATGTGTATGACTTGGCATTTGTTGGGATGAAGTTCCAATCATTCTTCCATGCTTGTAGGGTCTCAAAATGCTTTTGCAGTAGGTCTGTGTATGTGTTGTTTTTTATTGCCCTGTATAGAACGCAGTCATCAGCAAATAGTCTGATTGATTATTTGTTCACTGTGTTATCTAGGTCATTAATGTAAGGGGAAGTGTTGATTGGAAAGGTGGAGTGTCCTATGTTCGGTGTTCTTTCATCCAGCTATGGAAATTACTTCGTGTTCCATAGTGATTAATGCATTAGTCTTATATGTGGTACCTCATCGAATGCCTTGGAGAAACCCAAAAGAATAAAATCTGTTTGTTCGGTTTTCCCGTTTTACAAGATCCTGGACAGTGAATATAAGTTGTAATTCACATGACATGTGTTCCCGGAAGCCATGCTGTGTGTTAAGGTGGTGTTTCATGATAATTTTCATAATTATATGCTGCAACATTTTACAGGTGATGAATGGGAGTGAGAAAGGTCTTTAATTTCAAGGGCGGCTCTTAGAACCTTTCTTAACCAAGTGTTTGTCTACAGGTACAGGCAATCTTTGTATCTATGGAAGACGTAATTGTTTTCAGTATATCGTGGTAACGAAAGATTTTCTTTATTATTTACCATTCGTACATAGATTACGTTCACTGAAATATAAAAGTAACTACATATACGGGCATAGCGATGAGTTTGGATATTTAAACACTGTTAGGCGATGCCAAAGGAACATTAACAATAGGTAACGAAAAATTGTTCCTTTTGTCCAAAATTTTCTACAGAGTTAATTGTACCCCCTTGCTTAACTGAAATATCAAAATCTAAAAGAGGACAGTTACTGCTGTTTTTAATTTGAAATATTTAATAAAAAGTAAATATAAAAAGAAGATGTGGTATGAATGCCAATGAAGCCACTTTCAACAAGAGACCGAATGACACAGAAATTAAGAACTATAGGTCACCGTACGGCCTTTAACAATGAGCAAAGCACATATCGCATAGTCAGCTCTAAAATAGGCACAGAAATGAACAATTGAAACTTGAAAACTTACAGTCTAATCTATAAACAGAATGATGAACGGAAAACAAATATTTAACACAGGAACAAACGACAAACACTGAAGTTCAGGCTCCTGATTTGCGACAGGCACTCACAAAATGTGGCATGGTTAAATTTGTTTGAAGGTTATAACCCTTTCCTGACCTGGGACAGTTTTGTTCGAAGGTTCCAAACCTTTCTTGACCTGGGACAGTTTTGTTTGAAGGTTCCAACCCTTTCCTGACCTGGGACAGTTTTGTTTGAAGGTTCCAACCCTTTCCTGACCTGGGACAGTTTTGTTTGAAGGTTCCAACCCTTTCCTGACCTGGGACAGTTTTGTAACAACACAACAGAAGAATAATCTATAAAATCTGTTGAAAAAGGTTTCTCTCATTATATTGATACGAATAGAAATACCTCTAACTAAATCACTGAGTAGACGTAGACGGGTACTGATACATCCCAACAAGTACAGATCTATGAGTACACACAGTTACTGACAGCTAGTTCAAAGCCAATAATATTTTTTGTTGATTTAATTTTCAGTAACTAATAAAAAAAAATCAATATTGATATCAATAAAAACGTTTTCAAAGATCTAAATACGGTGTTGTATTGGTAATCTTTTAGAAAAGTTTATTTAAAGGATCGATTTGTTTACCCGGATCGTTTCTAAATTTTCGGGCTCGGTAAACATCTCTGTAAAAATGAGAATTCTCCTTTGGATAAATATTGACAGTAGATGTAGAGATTACTGACGAGTTAAAGAATAAATATAACCAAAAGAACGGTAAGTATTGTCAACCGAATGTGATTTAGACGGGTCTTTACTATTTTGGCCATACACTTTGATTTATAAATGCACAAGAACAAGTCTGCTATTAATGCGGCTCAATTGGAGCCCATAGGCGTTCCTGCAATCAATCTGTTGATAAATTGTATTGCCGAAACGTATAAGAATGTTGTAAGAGATTTTTATGAATTACAGCAAATACATTTACATTCAGATTTTTCAGTCTACTCCGTTCAGTGTACAAAGCTATGGATAATATTTCTAATCCATAGTATTTCAATATTTTTCTAATTTCTTTAAATTTAATATTACTGAAGTCCTCAATAACAAAAACAACATGGATCCGTTTTGAAGACCGTACTTTGACCTATAATGGTGTGCTATTACAAATTGTGACTTGGATCATAAAGTTGACTCATTGGCACTCATACCATATTTTCTTATATCTAGTATGCAACACTGGTGCCATTTCAGTGGATATTTCATATCAGTCTGATTGAGAAATCGGGGTCGATGGCAGATCTTAAGACGTCAAAAGACTTTCATAACATGCACGTATAGAATACACTCGACGAAGCGTTACAAATGCTGTGCTATCATCAAAGATCAAAAAAGGAATATTTACCACCAGATGTTTACAAAAGAAAAAAAAAAATTTTGCTTGTCAGTGAAAAGTAAAATCACAAAAATACTGAACTCTAAGAAAAATCCAAAACGAAAAGTCCCTAATCAAATGGCTAAATATGGTAACAACAGTCAACACTGTGTTACAATCTCAAAACAAACAAACATTTACAAAAAAGCACAAAAAGCATCTAGAAAATTAAAAAACACATTCATTGCATTGCGTGTTTGACGTAAGAAAACGATAAAACATACTTTTAGTCAAATGTTGTTCAATTTGTTGCATAAATTAGTTCTCTTTGTGTATCATATTGAACAAGTAAGCAACAAAACCTCTTATATAAACAGAAAAATAAGATAAATAGAAAATGCCTACTTAACTTAATATAATTTGAAAATGCAAGTTCATAAAGTTTTTATCCTATTATGATTTACGTGATGTTGTTGTCTTATATTTGAAGGCCAGTCATGTACAATATTACCCGCAAGTACTGTATTATACGCTTTGTTAATATTTTGTTTAAGGCAACCATTGTATGATAAGATGATAACATGACCATATGGGATGTTAGCAAAAACCACTTCCAAAAAAATATAAACAAATACGCAAAACAGGCGTCATTAAAACACGACAACATCTCTTATTCACAAAAACGGTCTAAACACAGAAGCAGTTACAATCCATTGGCCTTTGGCTGTTTCAAACTTTGGTCAAGCCTATCGTGACACGTTTTACGATATCTTATAAATGTTGATAACTGATTCATGTATTAAGATGCGATATGATCAAATTTATGCACAATGCTTTAATATAAAGGTACATCTGATATTTACATAAGTATTACGGCACTGTTTTAACAGGTGAGAATTGCCTAACATTATACTAACAAACAAGTATATTCTGGGATAAGAGGACAATTTTATAAGTTCATTTGTTGAATTTTGCAATTCTGATTCATTCCAATTAACGTTTTGTACAGGTTTTCTGAAAGCAAACAGAATGTACAAGTTATATGTTATATTAACCATAGCAATATTGGCTGAGGGAGCTGTTGACAAAAGGAACCATGTTGGTAAGTCATTTAAAAGATAAAACAATTGATAAATCTGATTCTTAAACTATATCGGTATTATTTGATAAATTAATTGCCTTTATACTTCAAAATTGTTTGTGAATAAGGAAACCATAAGACCACTGCTCATTTTGAAAAATACTTTTTCTTCGTTTAAAAAGGGACGCGTACAAAATGAATACAAGCATTAAATAGAAAATTGTGTGCAATATTTAGATTTACCGTTCCTAAACCAGGTATTTATAATTTATCTTTTATAAAAGGAAAATGTATTCCAGTAAATGCTAAATAAATGCTAAATGTGACTTAATAATTACTTGTGGGATAATTTAAATTGCCTTGAAACCATTTATATAATTATGTTTCGGCCATGAATGTTATAGACAGGTTGAAAGTATTGGTGATCGTATGGGTTCCAATTTTCCCAAATTGATACAGAAATAATATGAAACACAGTTACTGCCAAAAATCAGTAAAAATTCAAATTCCATTTAATTTAGACATTTAATAACACTCACCTTTGCCTTAATGATATTTTGCTTTTGATTAAATGATCAAGGAATTTGAATCAATACTGCGGAAATTTACGCAAAGAAGATAATTTGAAAAAAAACTGTTAAAAACATTAATATTTGTCCTGTTGATATTTAAAATTACTGAAAATGACATTTTATCAATTTGTAAACAGTTTCTGTGTAATTTCATGCTATTGTTGTTTGTGATGGTCTTTATTTGTTACTAAATAGCACTTTTCAGTTGCTCATTTAGTATGTTCTCTCCAAAAGAGACGATAGAGGATAGTATCGTAGGTTAAAATGTTTCCCTTTTGGAGAATGTCTCCCTTCAGCTCCAACTTACATTTAGTTTGTTTCCGGACGCTCGCTATTCTAGTGTCTGTTGTGACTTCATAGTTTTAGAGGGTCGTTATTTATGTATAGCTGGTAAATCATGAAGCCAGCGATTTCGTTCCCATAGAATACTTAAAACCTTTATTGAATTATTTCATATCAAAAGATTTGGTTTTTGCTTGATTTCAAACCATTCCACAATCAAATCTTTTTGAAATGATTTTCCCATCAAACAAACGGGATATCACATCCTAGTTTTCTTTAAGTGCGTTTTGTCTTTATTTACTAAGATCTTTTATCCCCCGTATTTGGTTGTACGTTATTCCAACTGTTGTAAAGGACCAGGTTACCCATGCCTTTTTCCGGTAACTCTGAAATTTGATAAAAAATTATTTTATGTGTTATTAAGGAGCTACATTTATACACAGCCAATTTTGCATAGGTACTATTTTTGTACTTAAAATCTGTAGTACTGAAAATTTACTTTTGATATTTAGTACTATTTCTTTACTTTAATATTATTGTACTTTTTATGTACCTGTATTTTACAGTACTTGATTTGTACTTAAAATTTTGGTACAGAAATAATACCAAAGCGATCACAATATTCCATGTTTGAAAATCATAATTTTAAGAGATTTGAAATAGACATACTATCAAAATGCTGAAAATGTAACGTTGTAACCAAAAATATGTAGTACTTAAATTTTCAAGTACAAATCAAGTGCTGTAAAATACAGATACCTAAATATTACAAAAATTTTAGAGTACCAAAATAGTATTGAATATGAAAAGTAGATTTCCAGTACTACAGATTTTTGGTACAGACATAGTACCTATGCAAAATTGGCTGTGTACGGAACATAAAAGTTAAGCTACTTAATCATAAATGGCTAAACAGAGACTTCATACAAAACAACATACTAGTAACTTGAAAAATAATACAAGTATTATTAGAAATACAAGCAATCTTAAAGTATTAATTTATACAAATTTCCATTGAATCGGTAAGTTCAAAGCCATTTCCAACATTTGTGTTTTTGCTTGTTTCAGACATCGTACTTTGCATGTACATGTAAATTAAAAGTCGACAAAGACCGGTGTTTTATGTTATCGTATCATAGTGATTCCAAACATAGCTCTCTATTTCATTTTAGTTTCTCATGTTGATACCGAAGTTAAAATACAATTACATCTTTCCGACGTCCTTAAAGACTTCTCCGAGAAATTGAATGACAAATCAAGTGACGATTTTCAGAGAAAAGCAAGCCAATTTTGTTCAAAGGTTAGTAAGCAAAAACTTATTTATTTATTTAGAACTATAATTATAGAAAAAATTACGAGACCGGGTATTCACTATATTATATACCAATTTAAGGTGACTACCTATACTTTGTTCTTCTATCAATATACTAGTATATGTTTTATTTATATTAATTGCGTTGTTCATTTTAAGCTTGTTATTTGGATATCGTAGATCATGCTCAAAACACAATTTTAAATTAGTGTTTTGTATTCCTAGAAATTTAAATTAATTTATTAACCACAAAATAACAACTACATGTAGGTAAAATGTTTGAGTCTGTAGAAAAAAGTAGGAGACCAAAATAATATGGTAGGTCTTCCAAATAGGTAATTGAGACCTTATCGACAAATATGTTGCTGTATGAATACATATTGCTTGAAAAGCGCCGATAGCCAAAATTCATGCATTTATTATGACTTATTTCTTACGTATCATAAGTCATTGTCATATAATATACGAAAGTGTTTAAATAGCTCTATGTAGAGATAAAAAGATGTGGCCGTCGGTTGGTGTCTGCCTCTTAGTCGGGTTGTTGTCTCTTTGACACATTCCCTATTTCCCTTCTCAATTTTATGTGGTACATGTATGAGTGCAAATGAGACAATTCTTTATCCCAGGAACAATGTGTAAAACGTAAACAATGATAGGTCAAAGTACACTGTTCACTTATGGTTTATTCAGTATGGACGGATATGGAATTATTCCATCGGAATAAAACAATGTAACGCGAAATGATTTATCATGGATTACTTTTGTTGTGTACATTATGTGTTGATAAACACGAGAGTCCCAGTTCACTTGTACCAGACAGAAATATTTAATTCATTAGATAGAATGAGAGAATAAACATGTTCTGTGTCAAAACTAACTTTTAACTTAAACCAGAGAAAAGGTACTATACAAAAAATACTTCTGAAAATAAACCATGTCGTTTCTTCTAATTTAAACTATAAACCACAAACACAAAAGCTGAAGAGAATTTGTGATTCTGTGATATCTTTTTGGAAAGGGATAATTGGTACACGCTGTCTTTTTGAGACTAGCTTTCCATGATCATATGAGATGGTACATGTATTTGCAAGCAGTATTAGTATTTGTTTTCCATTTCATTGTTATAAAAAAGAATAGTCGGCCCTTTGATTAAAGGACATTAAGATTATACCTGTCCCCTCACATGGAAGTATTTAGATAAAGTGATTGGTAGACGTGTTGTCGGACAGACACGTGGACTAAGCATAACACACAACATAATATATAATTTCAAACAAATTATACTTTATTATTTACAGCTCGAAAAAGTATTCCATGGAGATCTCCCCGTCATTATTTCTGGATCAGAACCTTTGAAGTTTGAAAAGTGTGAAGTCGAGAAATTCAACGTGTAAGCTTGCTTTATAGACAAATTTGCATGAAATTATAGTAATTATAATTCTTTTCCAGTTTGTACATTGCTGTTTGTGAAATTGCATAGGATGTCAGTATCAATTTTATGGAAGACGACCAAGATTACTTTGGGTTTATTTTACTTCGGAATTGAAATATTTCAGTTGTTTTTCCACGCTAAACATGCCATGTATATAGTGGGTTTTTTTTATATTCGGTACTTTTGATTGACAACAATCGAGAGGCATTCATAATTTAAATTCAACATTCATAATTACATGTGCTTCACTTGACTGTGACGTCTTAGGAAAATGAACAAAAACATTTTGATACCACGTTATGTCATAGTTGTAGCATATAAATGGTATTTAAAACTTGAATACCTCTCTTGGAAATATTTTAGAATCGTAAAAAACGTATCGTGCACAATAACGAGTTTTATTCATTTTATTGGTTCTTTCATATTCATGTACAGTTTTCATTGGTTGAAAATAATAAGGGATGGTTGAGGTTGTAAACAATCTATTTTAACACAGCTATAAGCATGATAAGTGATAAATTTCGTAATAGTATACAGCAAATTAAATGTTCTTGTTATCTGAATATTTTAGGAAAACCTTTAATGGTCTTATATTGGAAACAACTGTCGATTTCTACCTTTATTTCACGGGAAGATACGACGAAAAGTTAGTACCAGCCATTTTTAATGCAATAGTGAAAAACCGCGATAAGTCAGCAAAACCTTCACACAAAGGCAAAGGGGTAGTCAGCATTGGTGGACTTTATTTTTATCAATTTGATATTATGTCTATAACTGTATGGGTGAACACCCATGAAATTGAAGATGATGAACGCTTTGATCGACGATCTTGTAAGTATATATTTGAACTTTATTATATACAATAAAAAGGCGGGAGTTTAAAGATTGAAAAAGGGAACACAATCACAAGGGGGCAATTACAAACCACAACTCGAAGACAAACATGTAACACCATGACAAGGCAATAAATGTCTACAACAGTCCTCAAAACACTACACCGAAAAACTATCACAAAGACTAAGCGAGAGAATCGGCGCCATTCAAAACCGGGAGTAAACCAAGATGCTCCAAAAGGGTTAGCAGTTCCTGTTTCACTAAATAAGTTTCGAATTTCATGATGAGTACCTATTGTTTTGTTTATCAATTAGTGAGGTTTTTTTTTTATCACGTGTACACTATACCACTTATTTGTTACATCATAATATGTAATTGCTTAATTTCATTATTTTTACATGATTATATAATTCTACTGGCGAAGGATACATTACTTTAGAAACTAGCAAACTCTTCCATCCATTTGACTATGAATTGTTTCTCTTAAATTATAAACATCAGCACTGCGTTTTAAATCGTCATTTTTTAATTTATTTACTTTTAGTGTAAACGCTAGACGAATTAGAACTATTTGTAGGTGTATGTCATTTGCCCTTTTTCGTTGTTTAACTTTAAGGGTTGTATGCTACTCTATAGATGCTCATTCTACATCTTCCGCATTGTTGGTCTCACTGAAGTTCACCACGAATTGCATGTTATTGATATATTTTCCCTCTTTTTGACAATTTGTATATTTAAACGTTTGAAGGTCCCATTGTTAGACATTGGCATAGAAATATGACCACACAAACTTGTCTTAGAGAAACGTCTTTTTGTTTTGTCTTGCGGTATATGTTTAAAACTTTAAATACGCATTTATGTCAGAATTGGGACGTTTCTTCCGTTAGTGATGTCGAGAGAGTACCAATCAGTCTTATAATAACTTTTCTGAAGAAAGGCTGTCTACTGCAAGGGAATTAAGCTCTATCTAACATTCACAATCTACCACAGGCAATCTTATTCTCCTTTCTATAGACCTTCTTTGCAAAATACACCAATTATCATCTTGAATAAGCAAGAAATATTTGCTACTGGACGTTAACCAAACAATTATAATCATCAACATTACTTCTGACATGTGACATATATAATTTTAGCTTTAGAGACAAGACTACTCGAAATTCTTCTTGACAGCCAAATCGGGAAGACAGTTGCTAGAAGAACCATGGATCACAATAGCAGCGAACGAATGGTTTACGAACGAATACCGGTTCAGAGAATTAATGAAAAACTCCAAAGATTGATGAAAATAGAACAAATCACGGCCACAAATACAGAAAACAGGGAGTACAACGATGATGCATTTGCTCTGCAATAAACTGTCAAATAAAATGAGAAAGGAAGATGGAAAAGACCTCATTATATGTTTATTTCTTAACTGTTTCTTTATCATAAATATGTTTAAATTTATAAAGCTTAGAAAATGATGTAAGTTTTATTCATTAAACTATAAACGAAATAGTTGTTTTTAATACTTTGTCAAAATGTTGTTTGCACCTTGTATTTTAAAAACAATGAAGATTATAACAAAAATGAGTATTAAGACATCGAGCTTGTATGCCCCACTTACGATAGTAGAAATGCATTATGCGTTCTGGTCTGTGCGTCCGTTCGTTCGTCCATGCGTTCGTCCTTCTGTCCCGTTTCAGGTTAAAGTTTTTGGTCCAGGTATTTTAATATGATGAACAACTTGAAAATTAGTACACATGCTCCTTATCTTTCTAATTTCAATGCAAAATAAGAGATTTTTCCCCCAATTTTATGGTCCACTGAACATTGAAAATGATAGTGCGAGTGGGGCACCGTGCACTATGGACACTTTCTTGTTTTATTTTATTTATATGGCTTTTTTATGCAAACATCTATGGTCTTACAAGCTTTTTTAAAAATAAATAAAAAAACAAAACAAAAAAACAAAAAAAGTTTGTAGGCCGACTATCTGCTAGCTCATTGACTCATAACTTTTACTCATAAGTCATATTTGAACCGAGGTTTTAAACTCATTACAAGAGGGACGAAAGATACCAAAGGGACAGTCAAACTCATAAATCTAAAACAAATTGACAACGCCATGGCTAAAAATGAAAAAGACAAACAGAAAAACAATAGTACACATGACACAACATAGAAAACTAAAGAATAAACAACACGAACCCCACCAAAAACTAGGGGTGATCTCAGGTGCTCCGGAAGGGTAAGCAGATCCTGCTCCACATGTGGCACCCGTCGTGTTGCTTATGTGATTACAAATCCGGTAAATAGTCTAATTCGGTAGGTCACATTCATGAAAGGGAAGGGGATTGTAGTTACGCCGTAAGGAACATATCCGATACCATTTGTGAAACGGTTATTCCATAACGGTCAACCAACTCGTGATGGCGTCCGTAAAATTTCGCCGAAAACATTAAGAATTTGATTTTTTTTCTATTATAATATAATTAACTTTTTGAAAATTTGCAAGTCAAGGTAAAGACCTAAAAAGTGAACAAAACTGAATTAGATTATGATTCAATCAGGGAACAGTATATGTTCTTGACTCAATGCATCTTTCTGACTTGTTGCTTGTACATGAATAAATTCAAAGTAATATAACAACTCTTGACTCTTACAAGCTTCCACAGATATATTAATTACGATTTCAACTCATTGCAACTATAACAAGCTTTCTCATTGCTGAAGGGCGCATGGTAACCTATTATAGTTGTTTATTTCTGTGTCATTTTGTCTCTTGTGGAGAGTTGTCTCGCTTGGCAAGAACTTGCCAAGACTTCATTAATATATCTGCATTTCAGATTTCCCAGGATATGTTTAATTACATCTTCTTACTTTTTTGCATTAATGACATAACCGAATACGAATGTCCTCCGGAATTTAATTTATGGAGAGAAAATACACAATAGGTGCCAGTAGTTTACATGTAATAGGAACTGCATTTATATACCGATTAGATAAATTCAATCCGATGTTTCGGGTTTTTTAAATAATCAATTACCCAATAATTTACACGTTATCAACGTAAACAAAAGTGTTTAATTCTATTGTGCAATGAATATCAAACAGTATAATAATCTCGAAGAATATATGAAACAATTATACACTTTTTGCTTTCTGACTGGTTTATACATTATTTGATTGTCTGAAGTGCTTTTCTATAATGAAGTTCAACAGAAACGTCTTCATCCAAAAATTTAAAAGCCTAAATACACGAATGAGATATAAGCTTTATTTCACAAGGGTTCAAAATATAAAAGTGAATTATATTGTATTATGCAAGTGAGAAGTTGAGCTAGCTATACAACCAGGCTTAATCCACCATTTTCTACATGCATGTGCCGAGTCAGGAATATGATAATTATTCTCCATTCGTTTGATGTATATGAGCTTTTGAATTTGCCATTTACAAAAAACATGTCTTTCTGTTTTGAATTTCCCTTTGAGATCGGTGTTTATGTTATTTTACTTTTTTCCATTAGAGATAAACTTTGACTGAGACAATAATGAAAAAAAGCTCTTAAACATTAAAGGTACCAATGGTTCTGCACCAGATATGCATTTCGCCAATCAATGTCTCTTCAGTAGTGGTTGAGGCCAAAATATTTGACAATCCAAAGCTTGTTAAATAAATGAAAAGCTATAAACAAAACAGGGTTTATAGCCAACGGTGGGCAATGAATCAGACTATCCACAAGATGCGCATTTTGACAATCAACGTATATTTAGTGATGCTCGAGGCCACAATTTTCTACCAAAATCCCGAAGGTGCTAGCATAGGTCAAATTAAAGAAAACAGTGTTCAAAGAAACAGTTGTTTTTTCACAACGGACTTGGACTTAACAAACGGGATTGAAGTCGAAGTATTAAGATTTGCTTTATTGAGACAAACATTAACATGTATTACTGCCAGCTTTCAGATAATGACATTACGTATGAAACGGGATTGTTTAAGGTACATTTTAGATAAAGTAAAAACAATTCGAACATCCTGTTTACCTTAAGCTTGATGATAACCTGTTATACGTCATATACTGTGTAATGCCAATGATCGATCTATAACATTAAAACTAAGTACAACAAAGACTACGTTTACTACCTATAACAAAGACAAACATTTTATTTCTATAGAATACGAATTTTGAACCAAACTACTTAAAGGTAAGGACTTAAAAAATCAGACGTTTTAAATTCAAAACATAGTATTTTTTCAAAATTTTGCACAGTAAATATGCACAGTAAATATATATTTAATATATATGTGCACAAGCTGTTTCATTTGCATCTATTTTAGATATGGTTTTACTGTAATACATCATTATTAACTTAGTTTTATGCAAGTCAGTTTGGGTTTGGGATAGTTTGTGTTTATTTAAATCATATTATTCATACCGAAGAAATCAATTCATATTTCACTATGTTTTGTTTTTTTACAGATATTATCTCTATATATACATGTATTATAGAAAAAAAAAGCTACCCCTTTAAGTAATGGCAAAAATGTGTGGTCTTAAGATTTAAAACAGTTACAGGATAGAAAGGATATAAAACAGAGGCAAACAGGTTTTAAGTCTTTTCAGTTTCGTATTGTTTTGGTCCATCCAACTGTTTTGCTTCGAATGTCACTGATTGCAAGCGTAGACGCAATGCGTGTCTGCCGAACCAAAATAGAAAAAAAATGTTTTTATTGGAACCAATGAGGTTTAATATTCTGTCAAAAGGTGCCTAAGCAACAATTTGCATAACATGTTAAAGTTTTTTGTTTTAAATTGTCTTTAACCTTGCAATTGATTTGGCTTTCCAAATGTTTTGATTCGAGCGTCGGTACGTATAACTTGTACAATAATTTATAGTAAGGATTTTGCTATAAAGATGCATCGGTACACACTATAGAATTTGTATTCTTTAAGCACCCACTAAACCTTATTTACAAAATACAAAAGTACCCCGACGGTGAGAGGAAATTTAAGTGATACATTCATGCCAATTAATTCTGATAGTATACTAGAAAATTGCCCCAGTAAAATTCTGTAGAATAATAAAAAAAAAAATGACCATATTTACAATTCTGAATATAAAAGAAACTAGCATCAGTGACAATTCTGATAGTACTATAGAAATTTACCTTAGCTACAATTCTGATAGTATAATATAAATTGTAATGACCACAGTTACATTGAAACACTAATCATACGTACCAGGAACTAACGACAAGGAAGCGTGTGTTGTCTGTCCTACAGATCCAAGCCAAATATCTAACAACGAAAATGAAATGGAAATCATCAGAACTTGCTGAAGTGGGTAATTCATTATACCTATTCATCAGTATGAGCGTGCTCCAACAATATCTAAGGGGTACTTTTTGAATCTGGAAAATTTGAGTACAACATTAAAACAGCTATATGAATTTTAAAATGACATTTGTCGAGAAATAAAATTGAAGCTGTTAATAACAAATTTCATTTCGCAGCAAAAGTTCCTTTGCTTCAACTCTCTCTTTTTTATTTTCTTTGTATTTTGCTGAAAAGAACAAAGAGAGTAAAATAAATTCTTCATTTGAAGGCAATCACTCCTATGAAGAGTGACAGTCTACTTACTATATCAGCAACATTTGACTTTGAATATTTTAAAACTTGCCTTGATAATATTTTTTTTTGTGATTTAAAGTGCTTATTTATCATAATATATTGTATATTATCATATATTATAATTTAAATCATATGAGGCATAAAGGAAAAATAGATTTTACCTCTAAATATCATAGTTTTGATTTCAAGAATTTGTTGAACAGTTTCGACGCATATGGACAAATGGTAGAGGTTATTAATATGTATACTCCTTTCAATTTTTCTGTATTTATAACGGTTCAAAAAATAATACACAAAAGACTATAAACGAAAAATCAAAAGATGTTTCGATTGCAATAATTCACTCACATGACCAAATAAATGATACAGAACTATCCCTGTATTTTGTAAATAAGGGTAATTGTGTGGTCATTGAATTAACAGATGTTAGCTGTTTTTATGCACATTTATTTTATTTAGCTAGGTTAATACACAGTTTAATGTGGAGTTTGTGTTGCTCAATCTTTATTTCAATGTGTTGTGTTTTGAGTACATTTTTTTGTCTTTTGTTCCTCTGGTATATTTTGCCTCTTTAAATAGTGGTAATTAAGCCTGTACCAAGTCGGGAATATGACAGTCGTTTTAATTGGTTTGATGTGTGTTGAACTTTTGATTTTGACATTTGATAAAGGGCTTTCCATATTGAACTTTTCTTAAGAGTTCGTTAAACTTATTGCTTAAACTACATACATTATATTCTGATTGGATAGTTCTATCTTATGATTTTGGATATTTATTCCTTTGCACTTTTAGTAACACTCTTATACTTATTTATTAATTCTGTTTTATAATCTCGTCAAGCTGTTTGATGTTTTATGTTAGGCATTTCCGGGTTATAAAATAAGAGAAGAGGCGTCATGTTAGGAAAAAGAGTCTATGTCATTTCGTCGAAATCTCATTGAATTATAGGATGTTTTTAAAAGTATAAAATCTATAAACTACATGTATTGGAATTGCACTTTACTTGTAATGAATTCAGGTAATGTCGGTTCAATCGTAAAGGCATACTTTGCAGTACATGTAAACGATTATGCCATTTTAACTTTCAAATACTAAAATCATTATTGTTATTGCCTTTGTAAGATATAAGTGCATGTTTATTAGGATTATTCGATTTAGTTATGTTCTTTATCTATGATTTCCGGATCAGTACCGATTATCAGGTTGTCTGCATGTTGATATCGTAAAATATCAGCTGCGAGACATAATATGAAGCTTTTTGTCGAGTAAGCGCAGCGAACGAGATCAAAAAGCCTTCATATTATGTCGAGCAGCTGATATTTTACAATATTAATATGCCGATAACCTGATAATCGATTTATCGGGCTGTATTTGCGTCTTTTGGAAGTATTGTCTTAGTTTCACCAGCAACCGGAAGTTGACTTGATAAGTTCGGGTCAAACTTATCAACGTCGGTTCAAGCATTATGACGTCGCTGATATGTCCAGTTCAAAGTTATTAAGGCCAGGTCAACGTATTTGACGTCACAAAGCCGTGATATGGAGTTTTATTAAGAGCTGAGTAGATTGATATAGACAGTTGGACGACCGATAACAATTATTATCACGTTTCCCACTGTACAAATATATGTTAGGTTTGCTCACATGGTATTTGGCAATATTACAGTACTCATTATAAGCAACTGTCAAACAAATGAGACGTTAAAGGGGCACTAGCTATCAAATTCATGTTCGCCGATTTTAATCAAATTCTCATATTGATTTATAACAATGTAAAACATTTATCCAAACTATTAAAAGTCTAAAACAAGCAATTAACAGGACATGGGCATGAAAATACGTAGCTTCGTTTCATGTGTATTTTAGTCTATATGCCATCTTATTAACTATCGATATGACCTCGAAAGTCATCCGATGACCATATACAGCGATGTATACAAAAATATAGATATAAATAGATTAAGCAAACTCGTTCAGTTGGAATTTTCTAGGTCTATTTAATATCATATCATAGGTGAAAAATAAATGTTAATCATCGTTTTAACATGTACAAGAATGATTTTTTGTAGATCGAATCAGTTAATCAAATGATTTACCTTTGTTTCACTTTCCATGTTGACATTGTTTTCCTTTACATATCTTTACACATACAATTCACGTGTTATCCATCTCAAGGTAAGGGGTTAAATTGAAGTTCACATTAATACGGATTCAATGAGATCGAATCATAATCAATGTGTATTAGCTTATTTTAACAAAATTGAACCATATTGGCTGCTAAAAGCGAATAGTAATTTCATTATTTGCATTTCATTAAAGATTGAGCAAAAAATATAATAAATTAGATTTTTTTATAAATCTCGTAGCTAGTGCCTCTTTAAGCTAGCTATTATCCCTGGTTTTACTTATAATACATGTACAGTACCATGAGAGAAATATAAGTTGTTTTCCAGTCGCTGTTTGATGTAGTCGAGTGTTTGATTTTGTTAGGTTCTATAGACTTTACCTTTTCCAATTCGGTAAGTTCGGATTTGTTTGTTTTTCCTTTTTATTTTATTTCTAAAGACAAGACAATGTGCATCACATGACAGTGGCTACTGAGGTCAGTATTAATATAAAATTACCATTTAATCACAATTATCATTTGATTATTTGATATTCCTGTCCGGTGAAGAAAAAAACCCACGAAGGTTTTACGGATGACATGTCCATCATATTAAAAAAGCTAAATTTCTTGATTATGGATAATACAACATAGTGTTTTATGTCTATTCTAAATCGGTAATGTCATACACCTTCCTATTTTCATTATATAAAATTAATCATGCCAGATCAATTGCAAACTCAAGATAAGTTGTCACTGTAAGGCATTTACCAAAAACAGTGTAACGTTTGTTTGCAAATGCCTTATGTTTTTGGGTAAGTTAATAAAAATAGATGAGAAGAAAGCAACAATAGTTTTAGATTCGAAATCATTTTAAAAGATGGGCGAAAGATACCAGAGGAACATTCAAAATCATAAATCGAAACTAAATTGACAACGCAACGGCTAAAAAAAGACAAAGACAAACAAAAGTACAACAAATCGGAACATAGAAAAAGATATTCAAATATTGTCAATGTATTAAAATCATTTTTGATAGAATAATTGTTATAACTAAAATAGTAGCAGTCTTTAACAGTCAAGGGTTGTGCAATATAAAATCGTGTAAAATTGCTGTTGTTTTCAATTTTAGATCCTGGTAGAAATGTTTAAAGACATTACCATCCTTAGCATCTTGATTCAGATGGCTGGAGGTTTTCTGCTACCTAAAGGTATCTTAACTTTTTCAGATTGGGAATTTAATGATCTTTAATTATAATTTATTTTATTATTTATTTTTAATTACGTATTCGAATAAACTCCATGACTGTCGGTTTACTTGAGATTTTTTCATTTGAGTCGTTCTTCCTGATTGAAAAAAGTATACAAAATAGGATATGAATTATGAAAATTTTTTTAAATTCGAAAAACCAATTTTCTAATAATCGTAACGAAAAAGCGCGGTTAGCTTTTTTCCCTTTTATAGTCTCAAAAGTGTTTTTTCTAACTTATAATTTTGTAACCACATTAATCAAACACAAGTTATGACTGTGTTTGACTCTACATGAATGGAAATTTTAAAACAATTATTTATATTTATTTCATTAAAACAAACTCCGTAATAGTATGGCATATAATAAATATCACTTGAATCGAGTGTAAGTAAAATATTAGAAACAAAATGCTATCACCTGAAATTGACAATTTCAGCCTATTTTGTTGATATCGTATCCATCAAAGCTTTTCTCTATTTACATGTATGTATGCTGTTTTATAATACTTTAATACAACAAATATATATACAAAAGGGGAAAAAAGGCAATTCTCGTCAACCTCTAAAGAAAAGAACAGCCGTCAAATGTGTTTGTTGGTCGACTCCAGTCAGTCATGCAACTTTCAAAGTCAATAGTACATCATAAGATTTTATTAATCTGGTTCAGACAAAATATGCACTTTTATATCCAATAACCCCAGGTAATATTGTGTAATGTATGTTATCTGGAACATTTCCATTCACCTATCGCATTCGTGTTGTCAAACTGTCCTGAAACAAAATATTATAAACTTCTATTTATTATATAAAGTATATGCACTAATCCGAAGACTCGTCTAATCATGATGCTAATGTTCAAAATGCTCTTTTGTAGGAGAAAACCATACCGGATGCAGCGGTCAAATTATGCTTACCGGGGACAAAGGTATGAATTATGACAAAACAAGACCTAATTTTTTTATATTGATTATAGAATTGAATTATCATCGAGCGTTCAAATGTAATTGTGATAATTAACGAAAACAAATAATGTCAATGAAAAAGTCAAAGTAAATGTATTTCTGATAAAGTAAAAAAAAAAAAGGCGACTGATCAATAGGTAAAGATAAGTAATTGAAGACAACTCTCAGTACGCGAAGGTAGTTTACATATATTGAGTTAACCTTGTCTTTAAAAATATAGAAAAAGCAAACATATATTTTCTTCTATGAAATCCTTTTGACCAGCTAAATATTGCAGACTTTGGAAAATCCAATATTAATTACTTCAAGTATCAATTAAACTTTATGGACATTTTTTTAGAAGAAAAAAAATATATAATTTGAGGGTTTATAATTTTTTTGAAAAATAATTATTCAACTCCTTTAGGCGTTTCATCTTGAAGGAAGCATTGTTCAAGAGGGATATTTCAACGTTCAATTACAAGTTAAATTTATAAATTTGGTGTTACTTGTAATGCTGTGTTTTATATGTGTTGTATAAAAGGCAACTAGATAATTTATTATTTAATAATCATCCTTACAGTTAGGCAATGCGCAATAGAGGATGGCACTCGTATGCTTCTTGAACAAAGAAATACTGAATGGGGATGGGGAGAGCGTTCTGAGGCTGAGGCAATAATTGCACTTCATTTGGCGAATGATGCATGGTTTTCAAAGAAAGATCCTGCCTCGTATATAAGTGTAAAACAAATGAACTTGGATTTGTTATCTGCAATCAGCAAGTATGAAAGTGTCTCATATCTGCAGATCACTAATAAGTATTATGCGTTAAAGATTTCAAAAGAAAAGAAGGACAAATGTTTTCAAGATTATTCAAACTCATAAGTCAAAAACAAACTGACATTGTCATGGCAAAAACAAAATAAAAAGAAAAGAAAAAAAAAACTTAAAGACAAACAACAAACAAGCATATTAATCTTTTAAAAAGGGCTAGTCGACTCTTAGCTGATGAAAATGGAAAGTGCTCTCGCTTTGTAGATTAATTCGTTTACTAGAATATCCACGTGCATCTATCAACAAATTTTACCACACACGTGAGGTCACACGTTATGAAGTAGTATATATCGTTTAACGTTGTTGTTTACGAAACTCTAGAAGATTCGACTATTTATAGATAAAAGTTACCTGTGTACCAATATCATGAATATGCATGATTAATGACCAGGCAAACTCTAATTGCTAAAATAGAGAGCACAAATTCGATTCTCCACGGGATTGAAGGACATTTACTAGGTTTGGATTGTCCTAACCAATCAATAAACTTTGATTATTCACGTCTCGTAATATCTTCTATTCAGGTAGCAAGAAAAATTAACGCACTGACTGTCCATCGTTCAATTCCTAATATCGACTCCTGGGAGCCGATAATCAATATGCTTGATAAAGTTTCATTTACATTTGTCTAATCACATATTGTATAAGACTTGTGTGCTCGTTTTTTGGCATTTATTTACTCGAACAATAAGGAGTTGTGATATGATAACCAATAAGCCAACTTACGGTTTAATGACCAAAATGAACAGTGTATTGAAGATTTATTTTTAGCACAAAAAAACCTTTAACTGGATTCTTAATTATTTTGAGTGGCCTTTCTTTGAATAAATGTCTATAATTTATACAAATATATAATCAGGTATTTGTGTTGGTTTCAAAATCTTGGCTATTTTTTTTTTTTAATTAAAACAAGACAAAAATGTGCAATAAGATCTTATGAAACAGATTGTTATCTTTTTACAGCGATGTAGCACTGACAAATCCTGCATGGGGACGCGGCAAGTTAGCTCATTACGTCCTTGGACTAACAGCTACATGTCAAGATCCAAGAAACTTCTATGGACATGACTTGATAGATAAACTCCAGAACCATCTAAACGTATCTTCGAAACATTTTCAAAACAACAAGTTTGCATATGCACTTGTTGTTCTATCATTGTGTAACGCGAACGCTACTGTAGATGCAGCTTATTTGAAAGATATTTCAACTGAACCAGGCAACTATACATTCGGTGTTGGTAGGTATCATTGGTAGTTTGACGCCAATCGTGTAATAATAAGTAAATATGACGACAACACATATAATTTCCAGCCTTTAATTATTATATGCTTACTTGATTTGGCCTTTTTCAACTCTTTTTTTCTTCTCGAGGGTCGCTGATGAGTCTTTTGTAGACGAAACTCGCGTTTGGCAAAAATACAAAATTTCAATTCTGGTATCTATGATGAGTTTATTTATATCATGAATGCAATTTTGATTCATGAGCATAAATATATTTTCTATAACTATTTTTAAAACTTCAATGCAGTTAATTGTACAGGACACAAACACTATGATAATAGTAAAATAAGGAATCCGCTTTTCAACTTTGTCTTCAGCTTTTAAATCGAGAAAACAATCATTATTTCTATATTACATTTTCCTCAGAAACTATCTCTAAAATTGAAAATGGAAATGGGGAATGTGCCAAAGAGACAACAACTTCTATTTTGAATTTTCAATACGTACTTTTGAATCTATTCCATGTTCAAAGTAATATTCGTGGTTTTTCGTTGTCATAAACAAAGATAACTAACAGTCATCAATCGATTAAGCAAAAACATATACGGGTCACAAACCAAATCCGAGGGACAGATCAACTTTAAGACGAAAAACGTTTGAACAACAGAAATACTGAACTGCAAAGTAAACAAATGCATAAAACATAGAACCAGACAGTTTACATAACAACTGCTAAACAACTTATCGGAATTATTCAATTTTTTATATTCTTCTGTTTTGACTCGATTTTTCTACTTAACCAATTTAGAAGGAAAACTACATATATGAGTAACAATAATATGTGATAAATAAAGGCAACAGTAGTATGCTTTTATGCTTTTTGTTATCTATTAATCATGTTTTTCTGTGTCTAATATGTTCTCCTATTTATTTGTATTGTAGTCCTGTAATATTATGTTGTCATTTCAATGTTATATTTAACTTTGCCATTAAAGTGCGAGGTTTGGCATGCCTTAAAACCAGGTTCAACCCACCACTTTTATTCCCCTTTAAAAGTGTCCTGTACCAAGTCAGGAAGATGGTCATTGTTATATATTATTCGTTTCTCTTTGTGTTGCATTTTAACGTTGAGTCGTTTGTGTTTTCTCTTATTTTTGAGATATTGAGATAAGACGTGGCACGGTACTTGTCTATCCCAAATTCATGTATTTGGTTTTCATGTTACATTTGTTATTCTCGTGGTGTTTTGTCTGATGATTGGTCTGTTTCTGTGTGTGTTGCGTTTCGATGTTGTGTCGTTGTTCTCCTCTTGTATTTAATGCGTTTCGCTCGGTTTTGGTTTGTTGCCCCGATTTTGTTTTTTGTCCATGGATTTATGAGTTTTGAACAGCGGTATACTACTGTTGCCTTTAGTATACCGCTGTTCAAAATTCATAAATCGATAGAGAAAAAACAAATCCGGGTTACAAACTAAAACTGAGGGAAACGTATAAAATATAAGAGAACTTCGAGACAACTTCGACACACCAGCGAAATGTAACACACACAGAAACGAACTATTATAATGTAACTACGGCCATTTTCCTGTCTTGGTACAGGGCATTTTATGAAAAAATGGTGAGTTGAACCTGGTTTTGTGGCTTGCCAAACCTACCACTTTAATGACAGTGTTAATTATAACATTCAAATGACAACATTACACAACAGGGTTACAATAAATAAACAGATAAATGGGAGAAAATATAGGACAGAGAAACAAACGAATAATAGCCGTCAAAAAGTAACAGGTTAAAAAATATTTGTATACGCCAGACGCGCGCTACGTCCACACAAAACTATGCTCGGATGTAAAAAGTTTGAAAGCCATAACAACTACAAAGTTGAAGATCGCCGAGGACCAAAAGTTCCAAAAAGTTGTGAGGCCATTTTATCCGCCTGGGACAAAAACATCATTATTATCAAGAATAATACATAGTTTTGCAAACAGTAAATTTTATAAAATGACTATATAATAGATATACATGATTAAACTGAAGTGGTGACTAGCTTCTGTATAGATTGAAAACGAAAACATTACAAAAACACAGCGTTGTTAACCATATTCAATGCAACGCCCAAAGTGACGTCACATTTCAATTTCTAAAACGTGTTCCGAAAATTAAGAAAGAATTTGGACGAAATTCAAGATTAGATTTGTATGATTTATCTAACTTATATCAATAACAGTGAAAATATAATACTTATTAATATTTAATTGTCGTAGTAATTAGATGATTACTTGTATTATCTAGCTTTGTGGGTGTATCTTCTGATCAAACTGCAAACCAAATATATAGTGTAAATTTCGTTGATCCAAAATTAAATCTACCAAATGAACTGGATCAATACAACACACGAATAACAGAAAAAAAATACGATTTACAACTACAAACGTTAAGACATTTGACAAAAGCCGATGACAACAACAAACACAACATCAAAACCCAACAAATTAATTTGGGATTGAAAAGTACCGTGCCACGTCTTAAAGCAATACGAATTCACACTCAGCAAAACAGTCGCATTCGGGAATAATTCACGTTCGGTAATCAAAAGATCAGACGACGTAATGACAAACCACAATCTAACACGTGGTAAAAATGACTATAGTTAGTTTGGAAAGAGATACATCGTATGGATCAACCAATTCGTGTTGATGTCCGTAAAATTTACAGAGTGAATATGGGGAATCTTGACATTAATTAGAACCAAAAATGAATGGATGTGTTTAATTACTTATCATGTTGAATTTCAGACGAAGCTGCGATGGTTTATTTAGCCTATGCTTGTGTCAATAATGCAGCATATTCATCACAATCAAAGGCAGCATTTAGATATATTCTACACAAACGTGATAGTAAAGGGTTATACGGAAATGAATATTCTACAGCATTATCAGTACAGGTAATTAAAACATAATTAGCCGTTAATATAAAGTGTTCAGCCAAAAAAGGGGAAATTAAAGCTTTGAAATGCGGTTTTTAAACCAGTTCTCTACATATGAGGACAGATGATATTTTGGAAAATTGAAAAATGGTTAAAATATGTCAAAGACATTCTTTTTTATATTTATATCAATTAATATAATAGTAGATTGCCTAACAATGTAATTTTAACACACTATTTAGTATGTAAATTTAAGAATGTTTAAAATATTTAGAAAATGATGAAAATAAACGCAATATTTCGCTAGACCAACTAGCTTTATCAAGCGTGCATCTATCCAGGTGAAATCGGATGTAGATGATAAGAAACTTTTGCAGCTCAATGTATATGTTGCACTTGAATTTAGCTGCCTTGAAAATAAGAAAATTTTGCAGCTCAATGTATATGTTGCACTTGGATTTAGCTGCCTTGAAAATACATAATTGGTAGTTGAAGTTAGCAACGTACATTGGCCAATATTACGGGATAAAAAGGACGATGCTTTGTATTAAATTATTCATTATCTTTCCTGTACCTTTTCTCGTCTTTTTCGTTAAGACCATCAGGTAAGATAAAAGTATATAATATATATATATATATATAACTCGTCTAAACATCAACCCAACAATGTTAGATCTGTAAATTTTCTTTCGCAAATTTTTTGTTCGCTATATATATATATATATTTTTTTTTTTCGCTTAAAGAAACACTGAAATAAAATGATAGCAGATCAAAATATACATATATTAGCCAGTCTTTTTTAATTTTTTAATTTTAAAATATATTTTACCAAAATCAGGCAATATTTGCAAGTCATAATAAATCATTGGAATCACTGTCAGATGCTGGGATAGCATACATGGCAAATTCTATTGGTAAGTATATATATTCACATTTTTATTCAATAAGATTAGTACACATACACATAAACATTGTTATCTAGTGCACGTTACACATTAGTGAATACAAATATACACCCTTGCTTTAAAATGAAAAAAATTCAGGCAAAACATTCTCAACCGATTCATAAAATATCCTATAAAATAGATTGAAATTCGCAGTATTTGTGAGAAAAATGTAAGTTTTAACATCGACATCTATCAAATCGTAATCTTTCAGGTAGTTGTCTAATCTATTATACAAGATTTACTAGAAATACAGAATTCCTATTCTTCATCCTTCGTGCAACGTATCAAAAATTATTTCGAAAATATAGAAAAACCTAACATAAATTTATGTTTTATAACTTTGACATTTTATAAGGCAAACCGCTGTTCCTACAATGGTAATTATAAGTTGAACTGTAATCATGTTATTTTGTTTTAAAATATTTACTTCAGATCGAAGCAAAAATCCACATAAGTCTATGTTGTTGTCTGTTTTACCAGCCTTGGCCAAAAAGTCGTACATCGATGTCGGCAGAACTCCCTGTATATCAGACATAATAGGTAAAGCTTCCAAGTATAAAGATGGACTTGTTCAATTAAGTATAAGTAAGAAGTAAAACAAACCATAATAGAATGAAATTCAAAACAGTGTGGCTGTGGCCATTGATTGACACATTACATTCATCCATTGACTGGGACAATTTACGTGAACGTTTGTCTGTAACGACCACTGTTCACGACGTACCTAAGATAGACATTTAAACTGTGGGGTCACCGAAGGTTTCTTAACGCCTTTAATTATAAAATAATTCGAAAAAATAATCAGGAATAACCTTTATGTTTTGATTTATATAATTGATATAAATCAAAACATCGTGTTATTTCTGATTAATTTTTCGAATTACTTTATTAAGGTGTTGAGAACCTTTAGTGACCCCATAGTTAAAGTGTCTTTAAAAAGTACATAGTGAGCAGTGATCGTTACATACAAACGTTCACCTAAATTATCCCAGTCAATGGATGAATTTAATGTGTCAATCAATGGCCACAGCCACACTGTTTTGAATTTCATTCTATATTGTAAACTAGAACTACACAACTAGCATATATATGTATTTTATTGAAAAGAAAATACTGATGTGAAATAATGTGTAAAGAAAGCATATGCGAATGTACTGATTTCTTTCTTCATTAGTATAGTACTTTTTGCGGATACCTGTCGCCATGATAAGCGTGTCTAATTTCCCTCTTTATATTTTTTAACAAAATACGAAGTGCGATGAATACGCTTTTTTTTTTGTCCATTTCGGTAGGAAAAATTATTTGTTTACAATTTATAAGTTATATTCCAAAAATATGTTACACAGTGATGCACACACATGGAGGATTGTTGAAGAAATATTTATTTGTTTACAATAAATATAGATACAATTTAAAAAATAAATACATATAATTACTTAAATAAGGTTAAAGTACTAAATTGATATTCATATTGGCATTTATTTTGTTATTCTAAGCCCACTTTATTTCTTTTCTTTCAGTTACTACCCCTCCTTCGTCGAAGGTATTCTCGATTAAAATTACCGTTATAAACAACGTATCAGGTCATTTCAACCGAGTGTGGTCAGTGTCGTTAAATGAAGGTCAGACGCTATTTAATGCATTGCAGAATTTACAAGCTGCTGATTCTTCTTTTAGGTAAGAACTAATATAAGTATCAAAACCTATTTGACTTAAAATATGAAATTCTTTATTTTCAAGACGAAACATGTTTTAAGTTGATTATACAAATGACAAAAAGAGAAAAAAAGAACTATTTTTTTTGTACACGAGAGCATAAATAGTAATTTAACGACTGAAACCGATACATTTTGAATAGCATTTTTTTTTTTAAATCAACCGAAATTGACAACTCTCAGAAACTATAACTCTAAAGAAATTTAACAAAATTAATACTAACGTTTTTTTTTTTTGTTTTTTTTTCAGCTTTACCAGTACTACAACAACATATGGTCAATCGATCAGATCTGTTTGCGGTATGGATGCCCTAACTGTAAATAGACAATATTGGCAGATGTTGGATTCTTATGACACTCCGTTGTCTACAGGTAAAAATCAAATATATTGTCTCCGGAATCAAAATTATTATCATTACATCCTTATAATTCGGATTGCGAATGCAGAGGCTTAAATATCTGTACAGCTGTGTAATATATTCTTCGACCATCTTTCAACTCAAAATAGTAAGTCTCAGCAAAAGAGTGCATAGTTTGGTAATTAAGGCTGAATATTAGGATAACGATATACAGTAAAACTATACAATTTAAAGTATGTCGATTTTAAAAACAACGTAAAACGTTAAACTTTGTACAAGAAATAATACGATACTCAGATTAAATGTTTTTCCCTGGTGTCACCCATTTGCAATTAATAATGACTACTTTTGACGTGACGGGGTCTCTAAGAATAATTTTATTACTATACAAAACGCAAAATTTTCACTATATATATATATATATTGCAATATGCAGGAAATACACACTGTTGAGTATCGTGAATACCTTTATATGACAATGAATACGTAATTAAGGCTACGTGCACTATACTAACGATGTTCGTGCTTTTTTCTTTCATTTGCTTATGTGCGTCGTCTAAATAGTGTCTTTATGGAATTTTGTTTTTCCTTTTTGACATAGGTGATGTGTTTATAGCGATTAAGATTATATCACAGTGTTGACTGCACATACCCTAATGTTTGATTGTTTAACCTATCATGTATAACCAAAATAAGAAGATGTGGTATGATCGACCTTCAAACATGAGAAAAAATCTATACCCTTTAGTCGTCATTTTTGTATTTTCTTTCTCACACACCGTTGTCATTATGATGATTTTCTATGCAACTGTCATACAAGGAAGAGGTTTCCAATTAGCTAGCTATAAATCCAGATTTAAAGCACCAAAAGAACTATAAGGAAATACCTGTACCAAGTCGGGAATATGAAAGTTATTTCCCATGTGTTTGCGATTTTTATTTGTCATTTGATAAGTGACTTTCCGTTTTGAATTCCCCTCGGAGTTCTTTTTGTTGCTGTTATTTTACTTTTTACACTACCCTGTAAAGTGAATAGTAAAATGAAAAATGTTTGTACTTCTTGTATAACAATTGCTCAGGGTTGAAAGGGTTTAAAACTTAGTCTGTGTCTCAATTCAAGTAACTCATCGATGGTGAATGTTATAACGAAACACTATCGTCCACCGAGTGAACTTGACTATGTTTTTTTTAAGTAAAGTTCAAAAGTGGCTCCATATTAAACAATGTTATAACATTTTATATAACATAAAACGTGTATTTGATAATTGATCGAATACAGTGACAATATATTTGATTTCAGCCTCAGACAAATTCTTCCCTACTGATGGTTCAAGCTTTACACTGAAGCTGACTAAATGGTAATCACTGGTACACATTTTGGAAAAAAATGAGACTTGAACGATCCAAGGGGACAAAGTGGAAATATAAAGGGATGAATAAAATGCTATAAACCTTAAAATATCAAAATGTTCATTTTTCCGACGTAGTCGGTATAGTTTCGGTGTGTGCCCTTTGAACTTAAGGACGCTTAACTATGGCAACAGAATACGCATGCTCGAAAATCCTTTCTGGGATTGGACAAAATGCTGTCATGGTGGGTGATTTGGTTGTGTTTGAAAAAACTTCTCGTTAATTATATCGTGATGAAAAGCAAGTGAAAAACTATAAATTTGTGAACCAGATCTTACAAAGATTTATATTTTTATTAAAATAATTGTTTCTCCAATAGCTCTTTGCATCCGTGACAGCTGTTTATTCGGGACAATTATATAATGTTTAATGTAAACTTTGTTGTACGAACGTACATGACTTTTAAAACGCACCTACGCATGTGAGATTTCCGCGGGGTTTTGGTGAATGTAAACAGAAAGATACGAGGACCGAAAATACTGAACACAAACAGAGAAAACGTTATTTAAATGGTATCTTTGTGCTTCTGAAGGTTATCGAAATGATAGATTTAAACATATACTTCAACTTAAATACGTCGGATATCTTTTTTAAGGATAGTTCTTGTTTAAATTCTTGTCAACAGGGTGGTAAAATTCTCATGGAATACTTCTAAATGTCATTTTTTGAAAGATTTGTAATTGTAGGTTTTAATGACAAATTCCAAACTCTCAAACCAACGAGTATGGCATTGATTGGTAATTAGTTGTAATAAAAGTCAAATATTTTTCCTTACGTTTAATCATTGAACAATAGCATTATGGACCTACATGTACCTCATTACTCCTATTCACTCTCTTGCGTATAGTTTAGTTACTTGTATCTGTATTTAAATTTAAATTGGCAATAGACACGTGATATTAGAACATTAATATTGAACTAACAGTAAAAGGTGACTTATTGGTCCATTGGGCCGGGTGTATTATATATGTAATTATATTTTGTACAAATTGATGCTGATTTTCACATGTCACTATAATAAATAATTTACTTACTTACTTACTTACTTGTGAGGTAAATATGTGGTAAACGTCAATAACACAACAACATAACAATTATCATACAAAAAAAAAGTAAAATCACAAAAAAACTGAACTTAGAGGAAAATCAATTCGGAAAGTCCATAATCACATGGCTAAATCAAATAACAAAACGCATCAAAAACGAATGGACAAGAACTGTCATAATCATGACTTGGTACAGGCATTTTCATATGTAGAAAATGGTGGATCAATCCTGGTTTTATAGGTTTTTTTTTTTTTTTTTAGAGATTATAGATTTTGCAAATTTGAATAATAAATCAAGATTATCAAAGCGTTATGTTTTTGAGAAATATTACACTATTGTTTTTTTGTTTTTTTTTTATAAATAAATCAATTAGATGGGAACCGATTCAAATACAAAAAGACAGGTAGATGACAGCGTATGGTAGAGAAAAATATACAAGTTAATGAAGAAGTTCCTGGGTTTTGATAGTCCCATCAATATGTGACAAAGTCAGCAACGTTTTCCGAGTTTTCCACCTCTACATTTTAACTCAATTTTTTCAATTAGAAATTGTAAAAATGCTGTAGAATTTAGAAAAGAAACTTACCTAAAACCGAAAACAATATATAATAAAAACTTAACAATACAATATATAATAATCAATACGGGATAAAGAATAATCAGATAATGGGCATACATAAGTGAATGATTTACTTCTAAATTCGGCGGCTGTGCACAATTACAATGCCTTTAAACATAAATCAGCAAACAGAAAACACCACAGGCCCGAATTGAATAACATAGTCACATTCAAAGAAAGTTTCAAAGGACTTAACTTTTAAGATATTTAAACAATATTATTGTTTGCAAAATGATACGAATGTTACTTTACTACTACAGGTAGAACAACATCAACATCAATATCACGTTTACATCCCTTTTGAAACTTGACTTGGAGTTTGGAATTTTTGTTAATATACTTGTTTTAATACAACCAAGATGTCATTGGAGAGAGATGAATACCGGAAGAACCGAGAATTTATCTAGCAGACAAATCCATTACTAACAATATATAACCAATTCTAAAAGTTATTTTCTTATGTCTTGAAATTCCCTTTACTTAAAGAATAATTAAACAGGCATGGAGCGCCCAGACGTCAAAATTTACTTTCTTTTCACACTTTTCATCGACGTCTAAAAAAAAAAACAAACAAAAAAACTAAAGTAATTTTTTTTTTACCAATTTCGTTGATTTTGTGGATTATCTCGAAACAGTTGTATAAATGCAACAATCCGAAACGTGTCCATCCTCTCAAACGTGTCCGATACCCCCAAACGTGTCTATCTCGCCGAAACAGGTCCTTAAAATCTTAAATCGCCCAAATGTGTCCGATTTCACATCCCCCACATTCATAATTGATTCGCGTGTCTGACGTCAGAAAATTATATACGTCACATATTAATGTCGTTCAATGTTTATACAACCAATTTTAAAATTTCACATGGGCAATGTTAGCAGACAGGGTTAAAACAATATAAAGTATGTAAGAATATTTTTGTAATTATTTTATTTTTCAAGATGAAACATGTGAAATTACATAATACAGTATTAGACACAAAGTATAAAAAGTTAATTATTACTTGTATGATCGATTAAATCATAATGGTATAATAAGATATAATAAATATTACAATTGATTTTGTTAATAAAATGCTGCTTCTAACAATTGCCACTTCTGATCCATTTTTATTTTTTGTGTAGGGGTTAAGAAACATACAGAGTATGTATTAATCCAATACTTTAAATATTCTATCCCACCATATTTTGCTCTTACATCTACGTTTGTATATACAGTATTTAAGTAACAACAAGATATTATTAACTGTTTTACTGTTGACAAAATCCTCAGACACACCTAAAATGACTTCTTTTCCACTAAAAGGGAAGAAGAAATCATAATTTCAACTCCAATCTATAATGGATAACCAAAAGTTTTGTGTTACATTACATTCGCAAAAAATGTGAAAAATATTTTCTCTAACTTCTGAACAAAATGTACACAGTTCAGTTTCTTTTAATTTACATTTATATAAAAAGGAATTACATGGTAAAATCCTATGATTCTCCTATGGACAATCTTAAATTGAAAATTTTGTAAAAACGAATTTTTGGTTATAATGAAGTGCATGGAATAAATAGCATTACAATCTTCAATCTGTAAAGTTAAATCTATTTCCCATTTGTTACGGGAAGAAAGTGATAATACTTTATTATCCTCCAGAAATAAATTATAGAAAAATTTACAAGATTTTGGTTCTTTTTTTTAACTCATCTACTAATTTATTTTCAATATTATCAAGTTTAGAACTACCTTCTATCCTACTTTTCCATCTATTTGGAATAGCACTTAAAATACAACAAAACTTTACAAAATTAGTATTGATATTACAAATGTACACTTTTTCTCAAATTCTTCAAATGAGAATAATGTATTATTATCTGACACCAGATCTTTGATAAAAAATATGCAATTTTTAATATATTAACCCTTCAAAATCATCTTGCCATCCATTTTGATGTTTGGATTTAGCCATATGGACTGGGCCAGAATATCGGTATTGTTTTCAACTTTCAACTTATTTTTCAATTTTGAAAAATTTACCAGGATATCATGCCAAAAGGGATTGACTTTTTTTGATAAATAAAGCAATCCTTCCTTACTTAAATGTAAAATGTTGTCCCCTCCCAAATTTTTGTATATAACTAAGCAGCAAAACTTTCCAAGGAGAGTAATTTTGGGGGTCTAGTAATTTATACAGCCAAGACATTTTTACGCTATAACAAAAAAAGTAAATATTAGGCATCTTAAGACTGCCATCACAGTGTTCGGACATAACCACTGTTCTTTTCACTTTATCTGGTTTTCCTTTCCATAAAAAATTGAAAAATATATTTTGAATCTCCTTCAAAACCCAATCTGGGGGGTTAGGGAGGTCAGTCAGAACTTGAACCAAAATGGGAAGTGCTAAAGTTTTAATCACAACCACCCTCCCAATATATGTTAGTTCTCTATAAGCCCAAGTATTAAGAAGTGACTTGATACAGTTTATCTTGGCTGTGAAATTACATAGAGTCTTATCCCTTTTAGCAAGCTCAAACCATATACCTAATAGTTTGAACCTCAAGATTTTTTTCTGGCAAAAGTTTTTCCATACTACCCTTTTTTGACCCAATCCATATGGCCTCAGTTTTGTCAACATTACACCCAAGTCCAGCACATTCTGAAAATTTATCAAACAAATTTAGGCATTGATTTAGAGACTTTTTGTTACCATCCAGGACAAGGGAAGAATCATCAGCATATTGACTCAATAAAAATTCCGAGTCATTATTGTTACCCTAGCAACATCAGGGTCATTTTTAATAGCTGACACAGGAGACAGAGGATCCCATTGACGAACCTCTCATTTCAATGAAAAAAATTCTGAAATAAATCCGTTGTTTAACACTGCACTAGAGGCATCACAGTGGCATGCCTTATTCCAATTTATAAATGTATGGTCAAAGCCATAAAACTGCAAAGCCTTTAGTATAAAAGACCATTCGACCGTGTCGAAAGCTTTTTCAAAATCGACTAAAAGTAAAAGTCCAGGAATGTCGTCTTCCTCCATCTTTTCCATCAGATCATAAATAAATCTAGTACATTCGCCTATATACCTACCTTTAAGAAATCATTTTTGTGTTTGACTAATTATATTTACCAGTACCTCTTTTGGTCTATTTGCTAAACTTGCTGTAACTATCTTATTGTCTACACACAAAAGTTAGATAGGTCGCCAGTTCTTTAAATAAAATTTTGACTTGCCCTCCTTTGGTATACAAGTAATGAGTCCCTGCCTTTGTGTGATAGAGAACTTTTCATATTCTAAAGCCTCATTTAAACATCTTACCAGGGGTATCTTAATATCATTCCAACAGAATTTATAAAACTCAACAGTAAATCCATCTACACCAGGTGATTTGGAGTTCTTCATAAGTTTAAGAGAAGACAAACTTTCCTGCATTGTTAAAAGTCCCTCACAGGACCCCACCTCTTCCTCATTCGGTTTTGTAATAAAAAAGGATTTTCATGTTGAAGAAATGTGACCCTGTGAGTTTCAAGTAACAATGTTTTACAACTAGTATATATTTTTTTATATAAAACTGTATTTACTCATTTCTTATAGTACTTGGATCTGTTATTTCAGTCTCGTCCTCCAAAATAAGTTTTGGAATAATTTTTTCTGTGTAATGTTTTTTTTTCTCCAATTACAAAAATAGTTACTTCCCTTCCCCCCCCCCCCTCTACTTGCCATCTTACCGTAGCTCTTGTTATTATCCCTTTTACATTTTCCCCTCAATATTTTTAATTCTAGTTCGATCCCTTCCCTTTCTTGGTATACTGATGGCAAGTTATTCTCCAAAAGTTTTTCATCTAATAATGATATCTTATATAGGAAATCTTTTTCTTTTTTATTTCCTTCTTTTTTCTGGAAAGACGAAAATGAGATTGCAGATCCGCGGACTTTCATCTTAAGCATATCCCATAAAAGCTGATAGCTTATATTAAACTGTTTATCCTCTGTATCCTAAATATCCATAGATGGATCAGACTCATATTCTTCAATGAAAGTTTTGATGTCTCCTTTTACTTTCTCAAAAAAATTCAGTTTCCCTCAAAAGACTGTTATTAAATTTCCATGTACCCTTCCCTTTTATCTGACTAGAAAACCTTAAAATAATCAATACAGGAGAATGATCCGATCTATAACTTATCCCTATATCTGATGAAACTACAAATGATTCTATATCTGAGGTTATCATGAAGTAGTCCAAAAGACATTGTTTGTGATTTTGACCCCGCCATGAGTACCTATTATCAAAAGGGTGCTGCTGGCGCCATATATCTAATGAATCTACTTCATGCATTACCTCACGAATCTTGGCTTTTGACTGGAGGTTATTTTCACTTCTATAATGTTATATGTCCATGTCATAGTTTTGAACAACATTCCTATCTCCCGCTACTACGATTGACGAATTGCTGTACTGGGATATTTTGTGTTTTATGTTCTAAAAAAAGACTGGGTCATCATTATTCGGTCCATATATAGCTGCCAAAGTTATATAGTAGTCCTGATTGGTGGTATCTAGTATAATAAAATTAGCCATCAGGTCTATAGTTTCCTCATGAATCTTGAATTCAAAAGTATTTTTGAAAAGAATAGCTACCCCTCTACTTTTACTAGAGTAAGAACTAAATTTCCCAACATATCCCCATTCATGAAGCCATTGTTTTTCTTTTTCTGATGTGTTATGGGTGTCTACTAATATAGTTATATCATATAAGTCCTTATATTTTGTAAATATATCAATTCTTTTAACTGTTTCTGATAAACCCCTGCAGTTTACGCTACATAATAGTCGACATAATATAATAAAGTGGTTAAAAATGAGTAGCATAAATAATATAAATATCTACAAGCACAATATATCAAAGCAGCATTAACAAAACATACACATATGCGTCTTTAATACGTAAAAGTTGTTTCACAATGTTTCAATTTTTTGTTCTTCAATTTGCACATTTGAAATTTTAAATTTGTGTATCGTTTGTATAAAGGAGAAGACAAACAAATAAAGATGAATTTAATAATAATAAACATCATAAATGGAAAAACTAAAGAAAAAAGTAAGTAACGAAAAAGAAACAACACAGAATATTTAACAACACATAAACATCATAAACTTGTATTCACACAATGTAAACAAAACACATATAAATATATATACACACATGCGCCCCAAGAACATACATCTATATATACATGTATATACAACTCGTCTAAACATCAACCCAACAATGTTAGATCTGTAAATTTGCTTTCGAAAATTTTTGGTTCTTCCCTCGCCGGGATTCGAACCCATGCTACTGTGATATCGTGACACCAAATCGCCTGCACTGCAGCCGTCCCGCTAGACCACACGACCAACTGGGCTCTCAAAAAAAGAGCTTTCGCTGGCCGTGTGTTACCTTTCCTCGTCAGTTTTAATCTAGCGGCGTACTACAGTACATGATATATGAGGCATGAAGATGTTATTGTTACAGATCAAATAATTATCTATAGTAAAGGATCCTACAAATTAATGTAATATACAGTCACAGAAAATAATTATATTTATAAGTACGTTTGAGTCAGTGACGACTCTACAACAGATGCATCCATCGGATCGCCATCAATGATGGTGATACATGGCTGTGTACAATAATGTATATACAACTCGTCTAAACATCAACCCAACAATGTTAGATCTGTAAATTTGCTTTCGCAAATTTTTGGTTCTTCCCTCGCCGGGATTCGAACCCATGCTACTGTGATATCGTGACATCAAATCGCCTGCACTGCAGCCGTCCCGCTAGACCACACGACCACCTGGGCTCTACAAAAATAGAGCTTTCGCTGGCCGTGTGTTACCTTTCCTCGTCAGTTTTAATCTAGCGGCGTACTACAGTACATGATATATGAGGCATGAAGATGTTATTGTTACATATCAGCTAAATTATCTATAGTAAAGGATCCTACAAATTAATGTAATATACTGTCACAGAAAATAATTATATTTATAAGTACGTCTTAGTCAGTGATAATTCTACAACAGATGTATCCATCGGATCGCCATCAATGATGGTGATACATGGCTGTGTACATAATGTATATACAACCCAACAATGTTAGATCTGTAAATTTGCTTTCTCAAATTTTTGGTTCTTCACTCGCCGGGATTCATATATATATACCAATATTGCTGACCCAATCTTAGCTGTATATGCAACTCTCCAATTTTAGTGTTATTTCTCGAGAATAAAAAACTGGCACTATAACATTGATTGTCTTTTAATGAAATACTTTCAAGTTTGAAAAGGATAGCGGGAAGCATAATTTTCCTGCCTGAATTTTTAAGCAACACAGATTTACTACATTTACATGAACATGTACATTCTCTGTATTTTGCATAACTATTGTAAGAACAGTGCCAATTTTTAAGTATGAACATACCCAGATTTCACGAATCTGTATATAGAAGTAAATTTGTTATTAATTACAAGGATTTGTATAGTAAGACCTTCTTATTATACAAATCCTTGTTAATTACAATGTAATCGTGCTTGTGTACTGGTTATTTTGCTCACTATTTGAAAAAGAAAAAAGAATTCTGTGAGAGGCTGACAATTTCAAATAAAATGCATGCTGGTATGTTTATGCATACATATAAGGCTTATCTCTAACTGGATCATAATTCCATGTAATCAGACTACATTTAGTTTTATCAAAGTATCTAAACGGACAAAGAAAATTCGTTTTTACGTTGAGATGATTCCGTGTATAGTGATTAAGATTTTACTTATATTTTATAGAATACGGAATATTGGGTGCACTTTTGCATATCAATATAGTGCCATTTAAGTTTTTGAGTTAATAATCACAGTAAAACCCGATTAATTCTTACCAATAATTAAATAAAGTAAGTAAGAATCCACAAATAGTTCATTCCACTACGCGATTGAATAATTTTGACGTTTCTGGTTCAACGTATTTTCTTATTCATAATAGAAATATATCAAAATGACATATAATAGAACAATATCAAACTGACGGGATCTTTTAAAGTACAGAGTCACGTTATAAGAACCAAAGAAACACAAAAAGTCGCATATACAAAACACACCTTACAAAAAATGAAAGATAATACAAACACATTGACGAGATGTTTAAGTACCGAGCCACGTTAAATGGATATTACATAAAACAATCCAACAGTAAAAGTAATATTAATAATAGAACAAAGACAAATGAAAGAACAATATAACACGTCGTTAAGATGATAAACAACATCAGTACGCAGAATCTATACATCAAGACCATCATGTATTATTTGTGAAGTTGATACGGAATATTTATCAACAAGGTCTTGGTACCTTCCGATGAACTTTTTAAGAAAAAGGAAGAGACGTTCTTTGCATACCCCTGGTACATCAACTTTCTGTTCAGACACTGATGACGTTTTACAAAGTCTGATTAGGAGCTGCAAGCTCTTGAATATCGAAAAAGTTGGGAAATATATATCCCATATGCAGGTGAAGTTGGTATATTGCTACTAAGGTGGGGGAAATTTATAATTTCAAAATTAAAATCGTCTCGTTTGTCATAGATTCTAGTACTGAGATGACTGTGTAAGTTAAATTCGAGATATAAGTCTAACAACAAGGCGAAGGAAGCCGTCTCTGTTGTTTCTTTGATTTCTAGTTCTGGGGATATATTAATGGAACCCTATCAGAAAAGTTCGGATTGTTTATGGAAAGGACATGATCAATATATCTGAAAGAGAAATTAAATAATCTGGCTTCTTTGATCCTCTTGTTTTTGACAAGTGTCTGAAGGAACTCCGATTCATATGAAAATAAGAAGAGGTCGGCAAGAAGAGGTGCAAAGTTTGGTCCCATAGGAATGACAACATTTTCACGTCTCAAAACTTTTAGCGCCAATATGTCCCCAATAAAATGAATGACATTTACGGCATTTCAATGACGGGGGAAAGATAGAAGATGTCGGGTTTTGATTGAATTCTAAACAAAATATCGTAGCCGCTATCCAAGAAAATCTGGAGGAACTTGAGATGTAGTGATCCGTGTAGAAAAATGTCCAATCTACGATAAACTATGCACAGTGAATTCTGGTTTTAAATATACAGACACCTGATAACATAAGGAATGAACAATAAAAAGTTAGTTTTGCTAACAGCGGTTTTATTAATCTTTTTATCACCGATTTAAATTTTTATTGATCTGCTATTTTAATTCATCTTGCGCGTTTTCTTAGTGTTTCACTTTTATGGTCATTTATAGCATTCCATAATTAACTGTTGTCTGTTGATTGCTGTCCAGTAGCAAGTGTTTCATGAATATTTAGAACAAAGGTGAAATATATAGCGATTAACTAGTTTTGTACATTTTAGTTCATTGCTTTCTAAGCGAATTATTTTGTTCTTATACACTCAGGCTAGGCTTAATAACCTTTAAGGATATTGCAAGACCGGTTTATTGCAGGAGTGATGTCTGGGCATTAAAAATAGGAGACGTTTTGGCTTTATATGATACGTTTGATTGGATTTGAAACTATATGGCTTTTACAAAAAATGGACACGATTTGGCGTTTATAAATAAAAAAACACGTAAGAGGAACACTTTTTGACGCCCATGGGCAACAAGGCATGTTTTGCACATTCGTCACAACACGACCGATTCCGTATCTGACTACGAACAAGCACAGTAATGCAGCGGGATTAAACGTGTGTTGAAAGATCTCAACCCTCTCTAATAACTCAAGCCAATGCAGAATTTATTTGTTCCAAGGATTAAAGCGATACAATATTGTATTTCCAAATTTAAATATGTTTTGGTTTAACAATTCTGAAAACTTATTTATCGTCTCCTCGAACGAATCATGATGGTATTAAGTCGTTTTAACTTTGAAAATTTCGAAAAACTAAGGATTTTCTTATCCCAGGAATGGATTACCTTAGCCGTATTTGACACAACGTTTTGCAATTTTAGGTCCTGAATGCTCTTCAACTTTGTACGTGTTTGGCAGTATAATAATTTTGACCTGATCGTCACTGATGAGTCGAAATTATAATCCTGGTACTTTTGATAACTATTTGCAGTTGCATTCATCTTCTAAAAGACAAATAAACCAGAAAAAAATCTTGTACAACAATAAAAATTTTCAACACAAGTGATAAACTAATTAGGCAAAAAGAAAACCCTGTAAAAATTCATTTAGTTCCTGCATGTACAGGCAAAGTTTTAAGAGAATCAAAAAGATTTAAATGGACAAATGTATCCGGAAATGAGACTTCACTAAAAGTTTTATCAGTGAAACTTAAAGTTTATAAATGGCTCGTTAACATTTAAATCTCGTTGTTTTGTTTCTGTCTTTATCCAATAAATATACAATATTAGGTATATGTCAGGAAAATATAAACTTTTTGTATGAGACTGAAACACTAGGGAAGGACGAGGTTTTACCGAGCTATTTCCCAGTTTTGCTCCTAGTACAAAAAGTTTTATATTTTTATGAAGTTGACCTAATATTGTTTTTATACTGCAACTTTTAATAATACATTGATAGGTTTTTATATTGAACACAAATGTCAAGCTTATTTTAATCCCTTAATGGAACCCTGATTATGAAGCAAATGTTCCATGATGAAATTGACATCATATAAAATATAGAGATGTTACTATATTTAAGAATTGAATGCTCTTTTTTGTAAATTTATTGGGGTGTAAAAGCGTTGACCGAAGTACATTTTGTATAAAGTTACAAAAAAAAGCATTCAATACTTATAATTACATTTTTACCTATAGGATCATGAAAACACGCCTTGTATCATTTACCTGTGCACTTTATTGTGGGACCTCGTGTCATCATGAATGAAAAGTTGTATTGTGTAATGCAATTGATTAAGGAATATCACGAGATTGGTAGTTAGCCAATCAGAATAACGTATTATAATGAAACATACATCTAATGTAATTATTAAGAAATAAACACAACTAGTTGAAGTTTAAATATCACTGTAAAGGACTTTCACTTGCATTCTATGATATCCCCGATTACAATTGTGATTGCTAAAGGTTAATTTGCTTACTGAATAAATACACATGTGATCAAGATTTCACGAAATCATGAAAAATCCTTAAAAATATTCGATTAATAATATTATTGTGTTTAGCTTTTCGTATTAAAACAGCTTACTGCAAAGGTCATACATCATGTTATTTAAAAATACATCTCGAAATCCCCAGTTTTACATTGTTCATGCAATGGATTTTGATTAATAACATAATAATTCTAGTCTTTGATTAATTCCTGATGTTTATGCAGAGGAGAATATGATATTGAGAGGGGAATAGTATGGAAGTTTTGTTCAATGCCTTTGGGAAAGTCTCACCAAATTGAAAGTCGATTTTGCTGCCAATATTCACAAACATGAGAATACAAACAAATATCGTTTGGTTTTCTTTCGGTTTAGTTTTGGTTTTGGTTTCATGTGAATTTCTAATTTCCTTTATCAAAAAATACAAAAATTGTAAATTATTTTCAAATGGCACATATAATTCATCGTAAAAAAATGTATTAAAGCGCGTTGATGATTTAAACTAAAATCACAAATGTGTTTTTTGACTTTGATCATGAAGTAGATACACTTTATATTTAACACCAAGAACAATCGGGTGTTAACTAAATTTGGTATTTTCGTTATGAGGTTGATACGTACTACTAAATCATTTTATCCCAAAATCCATACTTATTTTTAGGTATTGCTTTTTCAATAAGCTACTAGTCGCTCAGTAATTTATTTCGAAACTTCATGATTTAATTCGTTATATATTTTAGCCATCATATAAAAGCATGTAACCAATCTATATTTTCCGAAAACGTAAAAAAGAATTTCATTTTGTAAAAGAAGAAGAAAATAATTGCGACATAGTGTTATATTGTTACAGGAGTAACCAAGATATTTACAAATAAATATCATCAAAGACAAATCCAATTGACTTTGATGATCACAATTCAAACAAACCTTTAGACAAATCGCAGTTTATCATTTAATTTATGACATTTGACGACGCAGAACTGGCTATTTCGAATGTTATCATGCAATAATTATATTGTATTTGATAGCATAACGGACACTGTCGGATACAACATTTGCTGTTTTCCCACATAAACAAGATAAATGATTTTTCCTGGAAAGCGACATAATGTTGAGCATTCTAAGACAGTGGAGTTGGATAGCCACAAACACACACGATGTTACAACAGAAAGGTAAAATATTGTTTTTTCTTCTTCTTTGTTTTAACTCTAAGTATAATAGTCATGTAACCTCGCTATTATGTTTTCGGTAATAACGCATTCGATTTTGTTTATACAAACCACACATTTTCTTCTTTTATTTTTGAACACTGGTGTATTCTTTTCAAATACCTTCAAGATTGCACACTAAATTAATTTAAATGAGTATGTAGAACTACTTATTCTGAAATTGTCATGATAGACTTTTAAGAGTTTCGTTTGGAAATTTGGAAAACGTTATGTTCATTGTTATTCTAATTAAATCTATACATTTTAGCTGCTTACATAAACTTTTATTATTTGTTGTTTATCAAACAAAATATATTTACCCTGCTTGTAGTTTTAAAAGTTATTAAATATGCATTGTAATGTACAGACTCTACAGAGAGGAAACGAGATCAGGCAATTATTTTATAAATATTTTCGTACGCTTTGACCTACAAAGTATTTGTCCTAACAGAATCGAAATAATTTCTTCATGTCATGTCATGCTCTATGCTCATTTTAACATGGGTAAGCATTATATTTGACATTATTTTACACCTCGCCAACGCTCAGTGTAAAATATCGACAAATATAATGCCTACCCATGTTAAAATGAGCATATATCTTGATATAAAGGAATAAATCCTAATCTGAGTCGCACAAAATGAAGAGCCATGTCATTTTGTCGAAAACGGCAAGGATAAGCTAAACATACACCGATACAATCTATCGTAATGGTTGTTGGATGAAGTGTGCAGTGTATTCTTCACGTACTGCACTTCTAAGTGTGAACAAGGAATAACACATTTACAATTGAGATACGACAGACAACCAATCTGTTTTTGTACGAGTTTGATTGTCAAATATCTGAAGCTTTAATTGTCAAATTGAAATGATATAGATGAGAAAATCATACAATATGGAATTTTATATGTTCATAGTTTATCTCACTTTGACGTACAGCTAATTTTCTTTCAGGGGAAATTATCTTAGGACTACTTCTGTTTTATTGTAAGATGATTTATCCTATACAGCTAACAACTGAGACAATATTAACTTCTGAAGATACAACGACAAACGAGTCCAGATTATCCTCATCGAGTGAAGTCTCAGGTACAGTTGTTAAATGTGATCTGTTTCGCTATTTGTGGACATGTAGATTATACGTAACTGTCACTGTGTAATACGACTGAGCTAGCATTTGGTTGGGTTTTTTTTATTGTAAAGGACACATACACAGGCGTCTTTTAGGTTATTCTTTACCAGATATCCCTACATAGTTTTATTCATATTGTGTAAAAAATAAATCTGATTAATTACAATAATTTATGGACAACAAATGCTGTGTATTCAGCATCTTTCTATGAATATTTTTATATTTAATATTACCACCAGTTTAGTACATACAATGTATTTATGAATATATAATGTGAGATAAACGAAGTGTAATTACAACGATGTAAAAGGAAGGCATATCTATGTCAAAATACGATGTGGACAAATATCTAGTAGATAATAAAATGTCTCCGAGTGTAAAATAGCTTGGAAAATACAATGATTTTCTGAACGATTTTGTCATCTAACTTTTAATTTACTTTTTTGACTAGATACACAAGAGCTGACAACAACTGGTTTTGTTACAACAGTTGACGTAGTAAAGACGTTTAACACATCTCCATTTGAGAGGACCATTACACATAACGATTCCATGTCAAACAGAATAGCGGCTGTTGGTGATGTAAAACACATAGGGTCTACAAAATTACCACCAGGTGAAAACAAATACTAGCAACCGTAACTCATGTGACCAAAACACTTATTAGAGAAACGATGGCGACAAGTAGAACATAATCCTAAACATAGCCCAGTAATACTTTTACAAAAAATAAATGTAATTTGAACTATACAATTAAGTAGTTATACATGGTATCTTGAGTTTACAAATGAACCGATTGAAACATTTTTTTTTTAAAACTAACTCGTATTTTAGAATAAACTATTTTTTCTCCAGCCTGATTTTAAGTTTTTTTTTATGTTTCTATGATTTATATTTAAGGTACTTCTATAGCTTCAGCCTCTATCAACATATCAACAAAAGAATGTGGAGATGGAGATCAAGTTTTTTGCAGGATTCTCCAGTATGTGATGAACCGAACAATAACACCTAGTACACCACAAACAACCAGTCCAACAACTAATACCACGACTGTATTAACTACAGCAGAAACTGATTATATTAGCAAAACATTACAATCGTATATCAGCAAAACAGCTGCCGTCACATTTCCCACAACAACAAAGCGCGTCGTTACATTTACGACAACGACAAAAACCTTTAAACCAACACCGGTTAACCTTGTTTCGATGACAACTGTTTCAAAAAGTACTTCACCATCGACGACCACTAACTTCTTGGACCTGTTGCTGCATGTAATAGATAAAAGCAACTTAAACATCTCGTTGACAGATATACCACCAACGCTTAAAACAGTAAGTAAAATATATGTACTAATCAAGGTTATAAGCATTTAATTTACATTCAAACTATCACGCAACTAAATAAAAGTAACAATTTCAAATTAAAAAAAAATAAACAAGTGCAGCATGAATGTTGTTACACGTTGTAGTTTTTAGTTCTATGCCTTATCAAAAAATTATAATTTTATGGATCGTATAATCTACAAAGTGTCTTTTCCATTGATATATAACTAGTGATATTTTGTGTTAAATTATATCATGTGTTGATACAGATTCGTAAAAAAACCCTGCTTTTAAATATAATTTACAATTCTATTTGTTGAATGAAAGATTTGTATTGGCCACTGAAAATACGACCCCTCCCAAAGAGATAATGATATGTTATATGGTTATATTTATACATTAACTGTTTACAAAATTTTGAATTTTTGAAATACTAAGGCTTTTCTACTTCAGGCATAGATAACCTAAGCTGGATTTGACAAAACTTTTAGGAAGTTTGGTACTCAATGCTCTTCAACTTCGTACTTTATTTGGTCTTTTAATTTCTTTTGGATTCGAGCGTCACTGATGAGTCTTTTGTAGACGAAACGCGCGTCTGACGTATATGCAAAATTTAGTCCTGGTATCTATGATGAGTTTATTTGCATTATGCTTCGGTCTTGTTATATACACATTGCTATTTTACATTTAAGGTTATTGATGAAGTGAATGCTCACAATAGTACTAACGTGGACATAGCCACTGTCAATTCTATTCTTACTCAGTTAGATATGCTGACGAATGGAACGACTCAGTTTGGAATCCCAGAATTGAGTAATATTCTACTCAATATATCAAAATGGAAAACTTCTAACACAGCAACAATTGAGGTACTTTGGTTATTTCAACATATACAAGCTTTTAAATTCTTATATGCTAAGTTTTTTTATTCATTGACAAACTTTAATATCAGGAAAAGATAATACTTTTTTTTAAATATCCTAAGCAAAGTTTTGAACTAATAATTTCAATAACTTGTAATAATGTAACCCTACTGAATATTGGCTGCTTCAATTTTCAACTTTGACATAGAACTGTGTTTCTAATGTACCTGTTCAAAGCATTACATATTTACATCAAAACACTCGCTCCACACTTGAAACGTAATAAAAAGGAATCACTTTTATCAACTCGATTGCAACTGAAAAAGATACAAGAGGTACTAGTTTCTCGTTGTATCATTTCTCACTTCTATTTTCAAAATTACTTTTAGTTATAAATTTTTTTTGAAGAGAAAATAATTTTGAGTTAAGATCCATGAAAAAAATCTCCAAAAAAAATATTTGTATTTGTTTTTTCATTCTTTAGAAGAGTGCAAGTGTTATTTCAAATCTCATGGAAACAGTGAGCAACAATGCCAGTATAGCAACAGCAAGCGAAGAAACGGTAAAATTTATAATTCTTTGATACATCAATACATATAATAAAATTAACGGTACCAATTTTCTTGCACCAGATGCGCATTTCGACAATACATGTCTCTTCAGTGATGCTCGTGGCCAAAATATTTGAAATCCAAAGCTTATATAAAAGATGAAGAGCTATAATCCAAAAGGTCCAAAAAGTATAGCCAAATCCGTGAAAGGAATCAGAGCTTTGCATGAGGGAGATACATTCCTTAATTTATAAGTATTTCTATCATTTTGAAACAGTAAATTTTAATAACACAAAAAATCCGTATTTTCATGCCAGTACCGAAGTACTGGCTACTGGGGTGGTGATACCCTCGGGGACTAATAGTCCACCAGCAGAGGCATCGACCCAGTGGTAGTAATAAAATTAACGGTACCAATTTTCTTGCACCAGATGCGCATTTCGACAATACATGTCTCTTCAGTGATGCTCGTGGTCAAAATATTTGAAATCCAAAGCTTATATAAAAGATGAAGAGCTATAATCCAAAAGGTCCAAAAAGTATAGCCAAATCCGTGAAAGAATCAGAGCTTTGCATGAGGGAGATACATTCCTTAATTTATAATAATTTCTATCATTTTGTAACAGTAAATTTTTATAACACAAAAAATCCGTATTTGCATGCCATACATATTTGGATAACACGAGGGTACTCAAATTGCAATATATTGTGCATGTGTTCACCTTTACTTGTATATGATCCAGATAATGGTTTCAATTATGGGTTTGGTTTGAAGGCTATCCTTATTTACAATGAAATCCCATCAATTTAATTTTGAATCCATATTGAATCATAGAAAAATGGTTTTGAACCAACTTCAAAACGATCCATGATATTGTAAAGAGGCGTACCCAAATTGCATCCAAGCTTACATTCGAATCCGTAAAAATTAAATGATTAGAACAATTTGAAATTGGTCAATACATACTAATTTTTTCATTGTTGCCTGTAACTTATCTTATTTGCTCATTTTATTTAAAGTTGACCTTTTATGGAGGATGCATGGCGGCGTTTCCGTAGATTTTACGTTTTCCAGTTTTCCTGTGAATACTTCGTCTGTTAATATATACTGTAAATATTATAGGTGCAATTTGTGTACTGTGAAACTATATAACATTGATAATGGAAAAAACTAAATGAGATGAAGTGGCTGGAAAAAAATAACCCAAATAATTAAGAATTATTATTCTTCGAAAAAGATATCTGCTTGAAATTAAACTTTCAAATCTAAAAACGAAAAAACTCATCATGTTTTTGGCTAGGCTATGGAAAGACATGTTTACTGCACCTTATCCTCACTTAACGTGGGACAATGGTGCAACAGGTTAATATAAAACCGAATGGGTAAGTCAGTTAGAAAAGATTTGACTCATCAGACCGTTATTTAACACAAACACTAACCCGAGGGTATCACAAGCCCAGTAGTCAGCACTTTTTGTACTGACATGAATATTCATTGATATTGTTATATTTATAAATTAACTGTTTACAAAATTTAGAATTTTTTGAAATAATAAGGCTTTTCTACCTCAGGCATAGATTACCTTATCTGTATTTGGCAACACTTTTAGGAATTTTGGATCTCAATGCTGTTCAACTTTTTATTTGTCTATTTTCCTAAAAAAAATCCTATCTATGTTACTAAAACATGCGGAATGGGTTTTGCTCATGGTTGAAGTCCGTTCGGTGACCTATAGTTGTTTATGTGTCATTTTGGTCTCTTCTGGACAGTTGTTTCATTTGCGATCATTCCACATCTTTTCTTATATATAATATATACAGTAAGAAAAAGAATCTGTTTGTGAAATTTTTATTGGTCATACCTTAGACTTTAAACGAGCTAATTTTTATTTAGAAAATTACCGTTTCAATTTGATATATAACAACCTGGCGATTTTGTACTTAAAGTGTAGATTTTTTTTAAATCTAAAAGGTTAAATGCATTTTTCTGGTTTTATTTCAGAATGCAATGCAAAACATTTTATTGACGATGCAAAACATTGTTACATCATCCGTGACCACAGCCGTCTCTATTACATCATCAGCAGTTGGTAAGTGTCAACTATTTAACGGACCTTTAGATAGGTTGTTATAGATTTTTACATGACATTTTCCATAAATCTTCACTGGTATCAGACTGAGACTTTCATATTTTATGTCAAATGGCGTAAAATGGCGAATGCTGTTCTTGACCGAGAGCTTATAAAAGGTTTAGTATTGAAAATGCTAGTATGTTCTATTCATTACATATTGTATTTATTGTATATCGTAAGTTAAATTCGGGGCACAATATGGGTATTTTAGTGCTAATATCGACACTGGCCACTAGTACAAGCAACCGACACTGACTCCCGGCTACTATTGGACATGAAAAAACGTATATATAAGTAAAACCGTGTGATAAATATTATCAGATTATAGGCTCTAGAGCCGAATGCTGATAATACATATGATATGAAAAATGATATGTTATGATCTTTTTATCATATACTTCAAGAATGGAGAAAAATAATAATTAAATAATTCATCGTGGTTCTCAAGTATAAGCTTCAAAAGTAGATAGTTTTCGTTATTATAGTTTTGTAAGCAATACTGATATAGACATTGATTCAACATAATAAGTACATTTGTGGTTGTTATCTTTTCATCTATGAATAACAACTTTTAACGTTTTTTAATAGATATATCAACTCGAACTGTTGAAGAAAACATAACATCAAGCTTTGAAGTCTTTACATCAGGTGGAAATATTGTTCTTTCTCATAAGTTGTTTATCAACAGAATAGGTGAGTATTATAATCCAAATTAATTAAACTTTTACACAAATTATTCAAAATAGTTTAAGTTGTCCATCGTATCAACCATAATCAAACCTCAAATTGAATATTACACGAGTTCCTGTTCATTTCTTGAAATCTAGCTATGAAATACTTTTTGGCAGAAAGTATTTCAAGGTTTTTAGGAGCGTAATGATTGTTTTTATACAAATATATGCAATCTAGTACATTCAGATCAATGATTTTTGTCTTTTTCTAGGTTCTCCAATATTTGGACACAATTTTCGAATGATCTATAATTTGTTATCAATTATATTGTTGACTATGATACAATAACTATAAATACATATATATTGTATTCTAGTTCGAATATCAACAGTTGTTTTTCAAGAGACACTTGGTGAGAAATTGGGAGGAAGTAACAATTTTGGAGGGGCAGAAGTCAGTAGTAATGTTGTTGCTGTGTCTCTAGAAGAATTGAATAACACATCTCCAAGTGCAATTGCAGTCAATGAAACAGGGGCTATAATTATCACATTACCTACAGAAATCAGAAGGGTAAGATAAAATAAAAGAATGCCATCTTTTAATCTGAAAATCAACACCCAGTTAAGGCTTCTAGCGTATGCAAAACTTTTAACTGATATTCTCGGCAAGATAATTCTGGTATCTATTAGACATTGATTCCTGAAAATTTATGGATATAAAATATTATGTTGAACTGTTTTTAAATTGCGGTTAAAACAGATTGAGCCTTTTTCTCATTGACATATTACAGTATTTCTGAAATTGTCATCAAATCCTGTGCTACTGACAAACGACCGCGATGCTAAATTTGGTGTACTTGTATATAAACAAACTATAATTAGCACATTCTAGTGCAATTCTTATAATATAATATACTCTTTAACCTCGTAAATTGCTTTCAAACTGTTTTGATACAAAAGCCATTGATTATACTTGTGTGAACGAAACGCGTGTATGGATCACCAAATGTATTTACTTATCATCTTTGGTGAACTAATTATGAAATTATGAAACAATAGAAAACAATTTGTCGGTAAACACACAATAATTAGGTTGTGCAAAATGCTCACTTAAAATATTAAGTTTGAATAGTATTATAAAGACGTTTTCTTTTGTTTTTGATACACATATCTTTGTATTTATGTGTTTGTTCCGATATGCTATTTGATGATATTTACAAGTGTGATCTTTCAAAGAAAACATCCGCATATATTCTTCCTCCTAAGTTATTGCGCTTTGATGTATAATTTCAACTTTCTTTTTCAGAGGGAGAAAAGACGTATATGTACCTACTGGGATTTCAATCTAAAGTAAATTTGTTTTGTAAAGTAGACCTTCGTGCAATTTGTAGAATAAAACTGTAGCAATCAAGTTCAAACAAAACGCCAACCTAACAGTTTGTAATATTACATAACAAAAACCAGTACTCAAGTATTTTTTAAACGAATAACTTGTTGATTTAACGAATAAGACTGATCAACGAGTTTGTACTTTTATAAGCAAAACGATGAATGCAAAATGTAGAACAGGATCAGTTTACCTCTTCCAGAGCACTTGCGACTATGCATAGAATTATTTAAAGGGGCGTTATGTTTCTCTTTCTAAAGTTTTAAGTGTTTTCTTTATTAATGTTTTTTTTACTTTTTCATGAACAAATTGTTTCAATTTCAAAATTGGTCAATTTTTTTGATAGCCTTAAGGTAAGATAAGAGTGAATTACCAGTCTACTATTGCATGATGACTAACCATAATATACAAAAGAGAGGCAAAACATACCAAAAGGACATGATTGTTCAACATACTTGATCACGACGGGTTTCACATTAGAGTAGAAGTTACTTTGATCATCAGCATCCAGCGAAAGTGTCAGGCATGGATGAAATGATGTAGAAAAATAATGGTAATAGAAGCGACAAACAAATATTACATCTTTATCCGTAGACAATGACTATTCCTACAAAGCAGAGTACATTAGCCTATATGTAGATTGTCTTAACGTTTACGTTGCGATCGGATTCTATTGAACTAAAGTTCAAGGGTGTCGAAGTTCGATATTTTTTGTAAATATTTTTTTTGCAGAGGTTGGGCTTCTGACGTAGGAGTAATATTAGACAAGAATGATACCTATACAACCTGTATGTTTGACCATCTAACTAACTTTGCTGTACTTGTTATGTATTTTGATGATGAAAAGGAGGTACTTTTAAATTTTCTAATATAAAAAAAGAGATGTGGTTTGACTGCCAAAGAGACAACTCTCCACAAGAGACATAAAAGACACAGAAATTAACAACTATAGGTCACTGTACGGCGTTCAATAATGAGCAAAGCCCATACCGCATAGTCAGCTATAAAATGCCCGGAATAACAATGTTAAACAATTCAAACGAGAAAACTAACAGCCTAATTAATGTACAAAAATGAACGAAAAACAAATATATAACGCATATGCAAACGACAACCACTGAAATAATGTTTACTTGTATTCAATGTTATCAAAATATCTCAGCAATAGTAAAACGAATGATCATCGTGATTTTTTTTAACTTGTTTCTGTAAATCAATATGTTTGTAAGCTTTTTTGTTATCGAAAAATAATCTTGTTTCTAAGACCATATTTCTAATCAGACTGAGTGTAAATTACAGATCATAGATTTGTCCGACCGATGCGCTATATTTCTGGATTAACCTTCATCAGACTTTGAAATATCTACATTAAGAGGTGATCGATTTTTGTGAACTTTTAATCCGCCAGATGTAATAAATTGTTAATTCATTTTCATCTTAAAAACGAATTCTACTGCTTGCGTTTATTGAGATCATTTCGTCACATAAATGATACAAACTGCATTTTTGAGCTTATTTCATCAAAGTTTTAAGTATATAAAAAATCAAATAACAACAAAAATATGAAAATGTTCCAAATGACATATATTTCATTTTATTATTGAGCACATTAAAATGTAGTATTTAGTAGATGACTCCACAAAACAAGCAAAAGTAGAGTTTGATTACTGGCATATACTCTCCAGGATACCTACAATATTCTCGTCCGTAGTCGCATACAATTATATGAATTTAAACATAAAACGCATTAAAACCAAATTTGAACTGTCAAATATTAATATTTTTAGGTATCCATTAATCAAGAAAATATTCTCATGATTATGACAACAATTGGATGTAGCATATCAATAACATGCCTGGGGATGACCGTTGTAGCATTTGCATACTTAAAGTAGGTTTTGATTCTTTAAAAGTATATTTAACCTATTAATATTGTATAACACACGCCAGTTTGTTACGTTCTATTCGAATAACCATTATCGTGCAAGCATTTTTCATAAGGGTATCAATCAAATGGATAACAATACGTTAAAAGGAATAACTATTGTCATCTTAAGTAGACCTAACCTCATTATGATTCATCTGGCAATACACAATTGATGAGTAAATTAATAAATCGTCTCAGAAGCACTGTGCTCAGAAGTCGTTTTTTGCCCTGCAAGTAAGACATGATATATAAATAGTTATTAGAAGACATTTTAAAGTATAATTCTTTGCATCAAATAGATCTACAAATCTATGAAAAGGCATGCAGCACATTGAATTTGATCGAACGAGGTTAAAACCCTGACGGTAATAAAAATCTATATGATATCTACGAAAGCCGATAAGGCTCACCTATAATTCAGAATTCAACATTCAGAATTCAGAATTCGGAATTCAGAATTGGGAAATATTATTCTTTTTAATGTTATAAACTGAGTTATTATTGTAATAATTACTATTTGTTGTAAATTCAATAACTGTCTCCATATCATCTTCTCCTTCTTTTACAAAGAAATCTATTTATTTGTCCATGGCATGAGCTATAGAGGAGGGTTTGCTTTTCATTTCATCTTTGTGCGTTTACTGGTTTGAAACCGACTCTGGCAGTATATGGTTCTAACTTCCACCCTCATAACCTTCCCATCATACACCCCTACGCTGTTTCTATTCCCTGTCTTTTTAATCAATCAAAGAAAATAATACCCGTTTAGCGTTAAAATTAAATATAGAATTACATAAAACTTAAATAGAAGCTTTTTCATGATCGAAAGATAGTATCTCTGGCAAAACTTGATTATTTATGGGAAAATAGCAAAGCGAGACACGGATTCTAGCATTTTGCTAGCTTTGAAGTAATCCTCACCGGTATGCTCTATCTCCACACTGTATAACATCCCTTTTTGCTATAATAAAACACCCATGCAACCACACTTCCCATATTGCATGATAGGACCCGACACATTATTAATTACATGTTTCGGCAGTTAAGCTTGGGATGGTAATTTTAAGATGCATTATTTGAATATAATCAAATATGAAAATTATTCATGTTTATATTGATATATTTATATTTTAATTCTTTAATAGATCTAGTTATTATGATAGATCTGCCATCATCAGAGGTCCAACTGTCAATTTTATGTTAAAGTCTTTAACTTTGATCTACTAAGTATATATCCAATACTTTTATGTTTGCTATACGCAACTATTGGTGCTGTATTGAATATTTGTACACAGTCTTCGTCGAACTGTAATAAATGTCAGTGTTTCATTATACGTTTCTTTATTTTACGTATACATGGATTATATTTAGTTGTTAAAGCTTCTCTTTAGATTTGTTTTGTTGTAATAAATCAGTACGGACAATTGATAAAGCATCAGTAATATTATCATTTATTTCCACGTTATCATAACCCCTATCTAATAATTTCACTTTTAGTTTATTAGTTTGTCTGGTCACTTGTGTTTCTAATTTGCCGTATTGCTTCGTCTTTAATATATCCTCTGCATACATGCTGTGAGTGACAGCTATTTGATTTTCTGTGCAGAAACAGATAAGAATTTGATTCTTTAGAATGTATTTCGAGGTCAAGAATGCCATATGTTGTAAATCTTTGACCTTTAATTACATCAACATCCAAGAACGACATTTTATCGTTTTTTATTTCATAGGTGAACTTCAATAAGTGGTTATAATTATTTGCTAGACGAAAAAAATCTATAATTTCATCTGATGTTCCATCATATACTATGAATCCATCGTCTCTATATCTGCCATGATAGAATATTTTGTTTTTATATTGAAATGCAGAAATATTATTTGATTCAATATTTCGAACATAAGTATGTCACAGATTTCCTCACGTCGTCGATACAGCTTTAGCTTTTTCAATATTCTTTTTAAAGTTGCTAAAATTATCGACACATTATGACCGAGCGTCATAGCTGATAATATCTCCAAATTTGTATAGCTTCTTGCAAAATATGACGTCACAATATCAAAACAGTGATTCATGCTTATTAAGTATTGGGTGGTCATCTTCAAACACTGCTTCTTCTGCTATAAGTAGAGAGGCAATCACAAGCTGAAATGATAAGAAGTATAAAAATAAATGCATTATTCTAATGCAACGTTTCTTTTAAAGTTTTTTATTGGATATTGACCTGCATCTTATGCACGGTTAACGTTGAAAACATCATCGCACAAGTCGTCGCTCTCTGAATAAGCGTCATATTAAAAGAGTGGTAATGCCCTTCGCCGTCAGCCGTCCAACGGTAATTTTTGGCTACCGTTAGCGTCAAATTGGTTAAGATCTTACCGTGATTAGTCAAAATATCCTTATCGTGATTCGTCGAAGTCTCAAATAATTATCGTTACCGTAATTTTTGGAGAAAAAAAATAACGTGATTCGTCAAATCATCTGATTTTTTTATCGTCTAAAAGAAAGTGTACATTTTATCGTCATGCACTACAAATTATTATTTAACGTCATTTGGCAAGAATTATTAACGTTGTACGTCATGAAGGTACCCCCATTATTACCCTCTATTAAGGATAAAGGAATATACAATTATCTTTACCAAGTTTATTCCTTCATATACACAAGCACGTACACTGGAACAATCGTGATAATTGTCCAGTCAACGTTTTACACTTTGCCTATACAGGAGAACTTAAGAGGCTCAGAAGAGGATTGTATTAATTGAAACTTAATTTTTCTGAATGGATTTACTGCTTGTGACTTTAAATGTCGAAACAATATAAATAAAATTAATATAAACTATTAATTATCACTATTTCTACCTATATCATATTTATTATTCTTATTACTATTATCAGTATTCTTATTTTCTATCTTAATGCTAAAAATATAAATTAAAATGAATACTTACGAATCGGCGTGACATCTTTTGGACATCAAATACACAAATCACAAACACAAAACACTTGATAATTAGCAGATTTCGAATGCATTAAGCTTGTGCTAATTAATTTCCACAGCAGGGGATGTTATAAACACATGTTGACAGATAGAAATATTCAGCGTATGGATTGTACGATTACAGAATGATAGTTTTAGATACGAGTCCGATAAAGTGATGATTGATTTTAGGTCAGTACTGTAAAGATGTCACTATCTGACACGCATCTGTTGGTTTTACAGTGAACATGTCCACCTGCATGCTCAGCAATAGTGAAGAAGAACCGATTAATTTGACGTTAAACGGTTGTTTGCTTCTTTTTTTCCGAACTGGATACATTCGTGGATGGGGTCTGGTGGGAATGGGTGGTATTCATATTATCGTGTAATAGACATGTTCTGAGGGAGTTAATGGACGAAAAGGGATGAACACAAAGATATGACGAAAAGCAACCCCGCCTTCTATAGATTATTGACAAAAAAAACTATTTATATAAGGTGGAATAGATAACAGGCATATAATGTTCATATCACAATTGCAACATATATCAAGTATTACAATATGTATGTTATAACATTTGATAAAAATGATTTCCGAATTCTGAATTCCGAATTATGAATGCTGAATTCTGTATTTAAGGTGAGCCTTCTCGGCTTTCGTAGATATCCTTAATATCATAAACTTTAAAATATATCATCGATGTCGTCGTCTATCATCTCCTTGTTTCAATAACAATATTATGTGTATCACCAGTTGAACTTCCTTGCTTATCATTACCCGTCTTTTAGTATTTTTGCGTTGTCCAATTATTTTATACTATGGAGAATTGGCTATTTTCTCTTGTTAATGTAACGTTGGAGGTATATTAACTAATGTTTAATTCCCCTGGTACAATCCTTATATTTTTATTATAGAATTTTCAATTTCTTTAATTAAAAAAATATCGAACAAATATGACACCTGGTATAGCACTGTATATATTTCATTACTGGTCGAATATCTATAGAATCGTCATAACAGATACACATTTTTTTCTTCGGGGTGAAATACCTGTCTGTTCTTTATTAATGACTTTAATTTTCATCGTACATTCCTTTTTTTAGACTTATGTGCAAAGAGACTATTCTTATTCACGGAAACTTATCTATTGCATTACTGATTGGACAGCTGGTCATGGTAGCATCCAACGATGCTATTGAAAATACGGTATATACTTTTTAAACAATTTTGGTGTCTACACGCATATTATATGGCATAACAAAAGTTGCATGTAAAATATGTATATTATCTTAAACCGTTCTTAGCAAATGAAGGCTGTTGATTTACTTGTAGATAATTGCTAAATATAAAAATTAAGAAATGTAATATGATTGTAAATCATACTCAATGAGACAACTACATAACAGTAGTCAGCTATACAGTCAACACAATTATATCTGTTCATATAAAAGATAGGATGTGGGACCATACATTTTCGTAACTGTATCTCAATGCATATAAGTTTTTTATATAAAAAAAATAAAAAAAATACCGATGCTAGTACCGATATAAGCAATCTTCAAAGATCCCACCAGAATCTTTGATTTTTTTTTATGTATCGAACCTTACTTTAAGGCTATATAATATAAGGCAACATATTAAAGGATTGGAAGTCAATCTTACAGGAGAAATAATATTGACCAAACCTTTTAAAGATACCATAGACAGTTGTTTGATTCAGCAAATTAAAAAATAAAATATCGAACTCAAAGAAAAGGTCAAATCAAAAAGTTCGTTAAATAATAGCAATATCAAAAGCTCAAACACATTAAACGAATTAAAAACTGATTTGCATGTTTAAATTTAGACCACAAATAATGACAAGTTACAAGTTGTATATTTTCTAATCTATGTTCTAATGTTTAATCAGGTTGCGTGTAAGGTGGTTGCAATGGTTATGCATTACTTTTTCTTGTCTTCTTTCTCATGGATGATGGTGGAGGGAATTGCATTATATCTTTCCTGCACACGAGGCTTATATAATCAAGGAAACAAGAGAATGAAATATTGCGCTGTTGGCTGGGGATTTCCTCTTCTGATCGTAATTGTGTCTATTGGTGCAGAATTCCCAAACTATGGCACAGGCGAACGACATAGGTATCAAATTTAGTATATTTTTTATGTTATATTTTGTTAGCCTTTTAAATAAAACCATAATTTTCGATCATTTTCATAAGATATTTACACACAATATATGTTTTATTTAACAATGACCAAACATGAGAAACATACTAATATGGTAACTTCAATCGTAAACACAGTTCCAGTAATTCACTGCTGTTATCTTTCAGTTGTTGGTTATCTACAGATGATGGATTGATATGGGCTTTCATGGGACCAATGCTTATAATAATCATGGTATGATATCTTATTTGTTTAATTGACAGAAACTCTTTTTAATTTACTTTTATGAATCTCACATGAAATAATCTACAGGAATAACTCAGGATCCAAAATCTGTATAGCAATGGCATCAAACCTAAATAAGTGATAATGTAGTAATCGATCTGTAAAGTTTATTAGTTTTGGGGCATAAGTACATGTCTTACATAGACACATGTTGTAGGTGTATCTTGTTTACTGGTTAAGCCAGTTAATTTCATCATTTTTTGCATAAAGAAATCCCTGTTCCAAGATAGGAATATGGTATTTGTTTTGCATTTGTTTGCTGTGTCTCAGCTGTATATTTTTCATTTGATATTGAACTTTCCGTGAGGAATTTTCCTCTGAGTTCGATATTTTTGTTATTGTACTCTATGTCAGAACATTTTTGTTTTTCTCTTTTTCTGAAATTAGTTTTTTCCTATAATAGTTATCAAATGTACCATGATTATAATTTAGTACGTCAGACGCGCGGTTCGTCTATAAAATTTGGAGTCCGCCTCTATTTGTTTTTAAATTTCCTTAATGGGCCTTGTTTCTGCCTGTCTGTCCCGTATCAAGTGCCTATATTTTAATAGTTATCGTTGGTTTGTGTTGATCATATTTGTTTTTTTGAATATTTATTTGTACATAAATCAGGCCGTTGGTTTACATTTCGTCATATCGCCCACCTTACGATATAGATGTTTAATATGGTGAAAGACTGAATGATGAACTATAGTTGCTTTTAAAAAAATGTTAGTAATTTGGACTCTGAGGTAAAGTTGTTGCGTTGGTAATCGTAGCACATATTTTTATCTTCAAATGTATGATAATATACATGATATACCTACGCATGTCATACAAGTGAAACGCAAATGAAATAGACTTCTGTTTCTGGTAAGTTACTTCTAATTAAATCTTAATTATTCTCTTAGTATCTTTATATTAGATTCAATTGAGACCTATTATGATATATTCATCCTTTGAACTGTGTATGTGACAAGTGAAGATGGAACTCACAAAGACAACAAGAACTATCAAATATTTTGGACAGTACAACAGACCAAAACGACACCTGACTGCTATGTAAAAAAATACTTTCTGGTCATATGGTTTGAAAATACCTGTCGTTGGTCTTTGTAAATTTGTCGTGTTTAAGATGTAACACCACTAATTTGGGCCAGGTTAGAAAGGACATACCAGAAAGTAGTAAATATTGAAAACAAAAGTCCCTTTTTTTCACCCATCCACATGGGTGCTACTTTAAAAATATGTAGAGCATTTTTGTAATTTTGGTTTCAAATGAGAGACGTAAGACTGCTGATCATTGCAGAAACTTTTCGACTAATACAATTAAATATAATTTAAAAAAAACTGCATGCAATTTTAAAAAGAGGGTACATTGTGCCTTTTTCTATTACCTAAAAAACCTGTTTATGTACTTCCTAAGTTCCGGGAACCAGTTCGCTTTTGTATGCAATTAAAATAATGGTGATTTTGTCCTTTGTCAGCACAGTACACACTCTTCATTGCTTTGGCATTAAAAGGGTATCACATTTTTAAACTTAACAACGACAAAAGAGCTACATGTTTGAATACTTGAAATTAAAAATGATAACACAGAAAGTAGCTGGGACAAAAAAGTGGTGTACGACTTTTAGAGAAAAGAATTTTATAATGGTTTATTTTCTTTTACAGTTCAACATGTTTGTGCTAGGATTGGTAGTGAAAGTTTTTCTTTCACTGCAAACTATTTCAACCAAATCGGAAACTGCTAAAATAAGGTATGTGCAATTTTACTATTTGATTTAGAAAGGAAATATAACAACATATCTTAATTAAGTAAATATATACTTGATCTACATATTCAATATTTTTAGCTTGCTGCAATTCGGAAATACCAATACAGCATTTTGAAATCAAATCAATTAAGCCCCCTTGTGGTCATTGCATAACGACACATGCATTGTACATGCTCGAATAACACTAAACACAGATAAATAACGAATTAGTTTGATATATAGTATGAAATTCAAAACAGTGTAGCTGTGGCCATTGATTGACCCATCAAAATCATCCATTGACTGGGACAATTTACGTGAACGTTTGTCTGTAACAACCACTGTTCATGACGTACCTACGATAGACATTTAAACTGTGGGGTCAACAAAGGTTTCTTAACGCCTTTAATTATAAAATAATTCGAAAAATTAATCAGGAATAACCTTTGTGTTTTGATTTATATAATTAATATAAATCAAAATATCGTGTTATTTCTGATTAATTTTTCGAATTACTTTATTTAGGTGTTGAGAACCTTTGGTGACCCCATAGTTTAAGTGTCTTTAAAAAGTACATAGTGAGCATTGGTCGTTACATACAAACGTTCACCTAAATTGTCCCAGTCAATGAATGATTTTAATGTGTCAATCAATGGCCACAGCTACACTGTTTTGAATTTCATACTATGTAATTTTGTACTAACAATATGGTTGTTTATAAAGTTTACAATTTAATTTGTTTTAGAGCCAGTATAAGGGCTATGGTGTTTTTGCTGCCTCTATTAGGTATAACCTGGCTGTTAGGTATCCTTGTTCCACTTCATGCGACTTTTCACTATTTGTTTGTTGTTGGAAACTCCCTACAGGTAGGTCAGTTTGTCCTAATTGAGATTTATTGTTATACTACAAACAACACACTTAAAACACTAAAACACATGACATCAAACTTATGAATCGTTTAGAGAAAAGCTTATGAGGTGTAATAAATTAAAAGTCTGGTGACTTTGAAACGTCTTGTACACAGAAAACATTTAAAATATATGTTACTGACGTGAAAGTAAGACAAACGTATCTAGATTCCGTGGAATTTATGATGATTGGACAGAAGTTTTGTTTATGAACTAAAGATATTACATAGAGCAAAATCATGTTAACAATTATTTTTATTTCACCTTCTACTTTTTTCAAAGTTATCATTTAGATACAGAATTTTTATAAAACTTGGATAGAAGCTAATCTCCAAGAATTAAAAAAAAAACACTTCTAAATCAAAAGTTTTTAATTTTTTTCTAAATCTGTATTTTACCATCAAATGGACTCGAGCTAACTTTTTATAGTCACCATTACATTTTTACACTGACATCATTAGAATACTAATCAGTATAGTTTTTAACTCTCAATTTTTTGAAAGAAAGAATAAAATAATATGCAAATACTAATATTACCAGTATGCATTATTCTGAATGATATTTCACGAATATTTTATAGGGAATGATGATATTTTTCCTTCACTGTATCTGTAACGATGAAGTAAGTATTACATAAATATCAAGACACTCATTCAATCTTTTAAATCCATGTATCTTTACTTTCACGATGAAGGTAAATCATTTCATCACTATTCAGTATAGAATTGCTTTAATATATATATATATATATATATGTTCCTTTTACTCTAATGATAATGATTACTATTTGTCACTCCTTAAGTCTCGAAGAGTAACTTAAGTATTTTTTTTTGTTTTGATATCCTTAAATGTTTTGTATATCTTGGGTTTTTTTTCATGGAGCTTAACGTCGAGTGTTCATTACAAACGGAAATTAAAAAAAAACGCACATGCTTTGTCCAAAGAGGTGTTTATTGTTGATATGGTAGTTTTATTGCAGCTCATTGTTTAGGATAGCATGTGTTTACTCAGTAATCCGAGCATTCGTTTGTATTACCTGTGTATAAGGTATTGTTTTTTTTTTAAACTTTTTGGTTATGGACACCACTCTACAACATTGGAAGGGGTAACAAAATCATAAATCAAATTGAGTTTTTAAATATTTTTTAACATTCTACAATACGCACTTTTTTAACACCACGATTCTTTGTCTTCGTCGTTACTGGTATAAAAGATACTTACACTTAATGAGAGATGGGTTATAACAAAGGAATATTCAAACTGGACGCAATGATTAAAAGCGAAAAACGACAAACTAATAGTCTTCATAACCCAACAAAAGCATCTTAAAATAAGAAACACGAACATCAAAAATACCAAAGGAGCTCAAGATGGGTACAGACTTCATGATCCAACTGTTGCATAAATAAGGCGAATCAATAAAGATATCAGTACATAACTTATATTTTAATAATTGTTTCTTTATCTTGGTATGGCCTGTTAAAGTTGAAGGTTTTCTGTAGTAATTGTGAACATCTACAATCATATAGTTTATGTATTCAATGGATTCATGAGTTTAATTAAAAATTGAAATTGTGTAGGATAAAAATGTATGCATTTAAAGCAAACACCAAAAACAGCAATACCATAAGTAACGCGATAATGTTTAATTCTTTTGTTTTGCTATAATATTTCATCATATGTTTGTAGATCAGAAAGAAATTTCTAGAGAAAAAGAAAAGACTCAGTTCGACTCAAAGAACATTTGCTGACCCTGATATGACAGTCATAGTTAAAAGAAATAAAAGGGTTGGTTATCATACTGACTTATCTAAAGCTTTCATTTGAAAACAATGTAGTTTCGTAATGCACCTTTCAAACATGAGAATTTTTTTCAGTTACTTTAGTACCAGGGTAAGTATTGCTTTAGTACTGTACAATATTACGCCTATATTGTACAAAACTATTTTGAATTACCTTCTTTTCGTAAGCGAGTTTAAATCTTCATACGATTATTTATCTTTCAGACACAAATAACATTAGAGTTACGCTTGAAGTCCAGCTGTAGATTGCGAAGTTAAAATTACGATTGTTTTTATATTTAGCTTCTTATACTTTTTGTTTCAAAAGTCTATTTGTGGTGTGTTCTGATAATGACATATTGCTTTTAAGTTCGGTATAACGGTGTTATTCACTAAAATACTAGTACAGATATTTAGTATGATTTACTGTGAGACGACCATCTACAAGAAACATATTCAACTTGATTAAGCACAGAGTAAACTAATTTGTATCAATACTAATTACTTAATAAATATTGAACCTAAAATATAAACAATTTTATCCCAAGAGATATTTTACTGGTAAAATGCAAAACATATTTTGTTTCAGAAGAACATGTTTTCGGATGTTCAGTTGGAGATTCAGAATGCGCCAAGAGGTAAACCGTTTATAAGTATTTTATATAAAAAAAATCCCTTAACAAATATTTGTTAATTGAAATAAATGCATTTAGATTGTTTGTCTAAAAAATTCGTAGTCTGCATGTAAAGTATAGGTACATTTTGAAAAATCATTGCAAATTATTGTGAATGCTTAACAGATGAGGAACTCATTTTATGTTTTGAGGATGAAATAACGAATTGTACCTCCAGTTAAAATATTAAATATTGTAGTCATTAACACTGTTAATAAAACTAGACTGGTGTCTACAATATAGGAAGAAGATGTGATATGATTGTCAATGAGACAACTCTCCACAAGAGACTAAATGACACAATAACTAATAACTGTATGTCACCTTACGGCATTTAACAACGAACAAAATCCTTACTGCATAGTCAGCTATAAATGATCCTTAAAGGACAAATGTTAAACTATTCAAACGAGAAACCTAACGGCCTAATTCATGTTTAAAAAAATGAACGAAAAACAAACATGTAACACAGCAACAAACGATATTCACTGACAAATTATAATTGATTATTGGTTGAAAATCTACACTATTTCTAGCTAAAATTTCATTGAAATGCTTAAATAATCAATAGATCTGAAAATATTTCAATAAAGGTGACATTAAATAAAATAGCTGCTGCAAAACGCATCTAATTTTAGTGGATTATTAAACACAAAACAAAATATGATAATGTGTGTTAAACTCTATCATACCAAACCATACGCAAAACTTGTCAAACGTAATTTTATAGTTGTTGATATGTTTACAGATCACAAGTATGCTTGGGTATCGTAAAAGCTGACTGTCCATCTAATATGCTATGGTAGAAAAGCTGTGCAAATAAATTCTGCTTTTGTTTCTTATCAATTACTCAATTATGCGTCAACGGTGGTTAAAAAGATGACAAACGTTTTGAGACTTTGCTATATTTTCTGTTGTTAATCACACTGTATAAACTGTATCGCTATAGCAATAAAATATCGATAGCCAAAAGTAATAATTGAGTGATGTGTACTGATTAAAAGCGAGCAATATCTGTACTAATGGCTTGAGACCTAGAACTATTATTTTTGAAGTCTTGTATTAGTTTGTTACAGATGTTTCGATAACTATCGTTTTTTTTAGTTTGTTTCCAATATTGTGCAAGGTGACGTACATTAAACGATCATCCATTTAGAAAGCATATCAATGCAACTGAAGTTTGGGGGAAATATGTTGTTTAACCATGTCAGTCCGTCTGCCCTTCTTCTTTCAGTCCGTTCCAATATGGGTATACAGATATTCTAGATAATTCCTTCTACAGATTTAATAAAAGGAAGTCTTCAATTAGCTGGCTGAACTTAGCTAGCTTTTGGAGATAAATATAGTTAAAATTTGTCATTTTGAAGTATATATTTGCATTGGAGGTGCATAGCTATTCCAGATTATTCCCTGTACAGTTTGAATTCTAGGAAGTTGTAAGTTTGTTGGCTGTTAGTGCATATATTGAAGGTGTGCATGTGGTTAAGGTTTCGATTTTTTTTATTGAAATTTGCTCTTTTGGAAGACAGTTGAACTTTATAATTTTAGTAGTATTTACTTGCGTAAGTGGTATATAACGTTTCGGAATAACTGTTACTACTGTGAAGCAATGGTCAAGTTTGTGTATTTTAGAATAAGACTGCATCTGCGGGGCGGGAATCATTTGTGTCACTCAGACACAATAATATCGATCCCAAAGGAAGTCCTGCATTGACTTTGTGATAATACAGTTACTTCATTTTGTCAATATTTATTCTCGCCGATAGGGAACATAATTATTCTATATCATATATTTTATAGAAATATGTTGATATTATAAAAAGCCGAAAAAACAATGCATGAAACAACATTAGTATACTTTTTTTTTTGCAAAAAACTATACTTCAAAGCATGTAAAGATTGAAATATATATATCGCGAGGAAGATGAAATACTCATTTTGAAAGTTAAATCATTGAATTATTCATACAAACAATATCCTTCTTTAATTCTGGAAACGCATTACTGAGCTACCTGGCTGTTAATAGATACCCCCGGGAACTTACATCATAACAGCAGCGGGCTCGACACAGTGGGTATTCTAACATGAACTCTTCTATTTGTTTCTGCACCTCCTGCAAATTTAAAATTATCTGATTCTTCAGTTATGATCTTGGCAACAAAGTCGGAAAAACAATCTAGTTCAAACGTAAAAGCGGTGTTAAAACCAAAAATGAGAATATTGGCTAAGCAATGCATCACAGACATTATATCCTTAATTTCATATGAATTCCTGTGTATAATCTCTGCAGATTCCATTATATGTATCATAATATAATTTAATAGAAGTCCATGAAAACTAATTGAAAATAGTAAAGCAATGTATTTTTTATTTTATTTTAATAATCACACTTCAAAACGAACAGTCTGCAAAACATCATAAAAAAGCAAATCAAATGTCTTTGTTTAGACGTTGGCATAAAATGAACAGAAGTGTTATAAGGGTTAACTGTTAGTTGCATAGACTTGGGGAACACGTATTTGCTATGCTGATTTGGGGAACACGTATTTGCTATGCTGATTTTGGAAACACGTATTTGCTATGCTGATTTGGGGAACACGTATTTGCTATGCTGATTTGGGGAACACGTATTTGCTATGCTGATTTGAGGAACACGTATTTGCTATGCTGATTTGGGGAACACGTATTTGCTATGCTGATTTGAGGAACACGTATTTGCTATGAACACAAAAGGTTCTCTATGATATCCATTGAAAGCTTTTTACGAGGTTCCGAACTAATACATGAATGTGTTGCGTCTTTTTTTTTAATCTCAACTATAGACCTTTATAATTGAGATCTGTGGCATGACAAAAAATCATTATATGACAGTACATAAAAACTGAGGAATTACAATTAAAGTACACAAATAAATGGCACCGTCATTTGAAAAAAAGATAAAGAAAAATACTCAACATCTGTATTCTACTGATAAGCATATGGAAGATATCAACAAACAGTTGAATTGACAATGATGAAAAAACAAGTTCCGCTACTGATTGTGCAATACGTACAACGCATTATATTTAAGGCTCTTTTCTACCAGGAGTCCATGATCGACTCCTGAAAAACGACAAAACATCAGATATTAAGATAAGACCGAAGATAACCGTTAAGAGTATAATACCAAGTGCACCCACAGCAGCCGATGAGGGACGACTGTCTGGTGCAGATATCTTAGTGTTCTTAAAAGCGGAAGTGCCTTTTGGATCAATTGTTAAATTTCCTCGTAGATTAGCTATTTCCTCTTCCAAGTAAACTTCGAGTTCTTTCTTAGTCAAATTTAGACCGTTAAGAAAATCCCATTTAGAAGAAACCGATGAACAGGGACAATGACAAACGGGTTCTGCACTTGAACTCTCCTGTTGTTGCATCTCGGTTGATCTCAGAACGTTATCCACGGTAGAAAAATTCGAGCTAGAATAATGTTCAGTTGATTCCGTTATTATTTCAGTAACATTTTCAATGGCTATGGTAGTTAAATGACTGTCTTGTGTAGTTTCAGAGGATAACGTCGTTTTTCCCTCTGTTTTTGATGTTGTCGATTCAGTTATGTCTTCAGTAAAAGTGGTGAATATATTGGAAGATGTTGTTACTGCGCTGGTTTCGGTGTTACGTAAATACCATCTTGTGAATTGATCTGTGAAAGATAGAAATCAAATATACTTTTTGTTTAGAAAAAACAATATTTTAAACTAGACAAAGTGATGCCCCCGCACAACACTCTCAAGTAACTGTATCATAACAAAGTCAATTTAGGACTTGCTTTGATATACACTCATCATAGATACCAGGATTAAATTTTGTATATACACCAGACGCGCGTTTCGTCTACAAAAGACTCATCAGTGACGCTCTATATTATTGTGTCTGGCAGACACAATAGATGACCCGCAGATGCAAAATGTTACTAGTATTTTAATATACACAAAGGTGAGCAGAGGAGCATGCTCCTCTTATGCAAGGTAATACTCCATAACTGACAAAGATCAACTTTTCCGAAAAGAGCAAATACTAACAAACCCTGACCGCATACATACCGTCAATATATGTAGAAACATACAGCAAAGTGAAAACATCTAAGGATTTAAATTGTAAGAGCCGTTCTGCAGAGGGATAACGATATACTCATAATGGGACGGACGGGCGGAAGGATGAACGGAAGAACGGACAGCATGACGCACGGACGGACAGAGGTAAAACAATACGCCCCTTAAACCCTCAACTTTTAGTTGCTGGGCCATAAAATAATATATTAAAGCTATAGTGCCTTTCAAAACTATAGCAAACCCCTCCCCCATAGTTGTATTCTTTATTATCTTTTCGATGTTTTTATAAATTTAAATGAACAAAAAACAAATTTGTTCTTGTGTAAAATGAACGTAGAGGAGATATAGTTTGAATCTGAATCTTTGTAGGTAAATATGATGCACAAACCCACACGTTATATTATTTTTCTATGATATAAAGTTGCTTAGATTTAGACCTTAATCCATGACTTTAATGCGTAAATGAAGGTCATTGACAATTAATTGTAGTGTGAACCAAGCAAGATTACTCTAAAACCATATTCAATGATCCCAAACTGACAATTGATTTTAGTTGTATAGATATATTCCTTGATATAAAGCCTTTTTAATACGGATAAATAAACGAGCAAACGAACGAAGAAAACTCAATATCTCTTTCATAACTTCATAAAACTATGGATCGCATTTTTCAACATTTTGAGCAACTTTTTAAAATTATTTAAATTATGAAGCTGTCTTAATAGAATATACACATTTAATGTACATTGTACGTACATATCAAAGTAACTCTATACCTGCTTATAACAAAAGTAAATAGTTTATATTCAAGGCAAATTCAGTTGTCTCTCTTCTTTCAGTAAATTTCTTACATTTAAAACGTAATGTTGTAATGGACGTTATTATTATTTTTCATTTAAATAAAAATTACTTGTAGTTGCTTTAGTTCGATGTATGTCTCACTTTCTATGATATATACTGTAAGCATTCCGTGTAACTTTGAAAATTTGCTAAAAAGATTTGCAAAATGCGGTTGAAAAATAGAAGTCTGCATAATTTTTGTCTGATAAAATTCAACTGGTGGTGTCAATGAGATTAGGAATGTTAAAACATCGAAATTTTTTCTCCAAAACATGCAAGCATGATTTATGAGAGTTTGCCTTATGGAATTTTAATACACTCATCATAGTACCAGGATAGAAATTTTGTATTTGCGCCAGACGCGCGTTTCGTCTTCAAAAGACTCATCAGTAACGCTCGGATAAAAAAGGTTAAAACGGCAAAATAAAGTATGAAGTTGAAGAGCACTGAAGACCACAAATTCCTAAAAGTTTTGCCAAATACAGCTAAGCGCTCTCAAGCCTACAACTTGTATAACATTTTTCTGAAATTGTTATCAAAAGTATATATCGGCCATTATTATACTATAATTTACACGTTTGATACAAATATTCAACAAAACCAAATCGACAGACGTAGCATGTTCTGTTATGAGAAGAACATCTATGGGACTGGATATTTTTTTTTACACAGGATAACGAAAAACCGCATTTCAAATATTGATCTGACTGTTCCTGGGTTCAATATAATGTATCGCATCTAAAAATAAAGACACGAACTTGTGGATAATTGTAAAGTCGTGGACTACTGGGTATATTTTAACTGAAGTAAATTTTTTTATACCTGAGTTCCTGATTTGACAACTATGACCAACAACTTTATGTTTACAAATTGCTCTCCTAAATCCAATATAAATACTGGAATACATAAACAAGGATAACTTGTTTGGTTGTGGTATTATAGGATCATTGTTTACCGCATTGAAATTTTCTGGTATCAAACTAACTACATATGAAGTTGCATTTTATAGTTTACTTAATTCTGTATGCCCTGAATTCTTAATAAAAAGATCATTCAGTATTATATTCCAGTGTTTGACTGTTACCATCTTTTCTTACTATGGCTATACATTTATACATTATTGCAATATATACACTACCTTGTACTGCAGTATTTTTGTCAATCATTTTTTCTACATGATTTGAAGGAAGCATTGTCGTGTACTTACAAAATTTCATTATTAGGTGTGTGCAATTTTCTGTATCTTGAGTTGGAACAATTTCTTCAGGAATGTTTTCATCTTCTGAACAGCGACATATGTCTTTTCCTGTCTTCAATGTCAAATTATTATTAAGACATTTGAACTTAAGTTTAAATTTTCATATATAAAATATCATGTCAAATGCATGTAAATTTGATTTAAAGAACTTGTTTGTTAATGTTCCTGAATGAAGAAGGATTCAACTGATCTTGGCCATTTTTGGTTGTCGTTTGGCTATCAAGTACATTATACATAACATATATGTTTAAATCAAGTACTGACCAAAGGCTAATACCATTCCTCCCTTAAAGCAAAAAATACTTATATCTGTAAAAATTTAGAATTCGTGCACCTCTTTTTATTTGTTTCACCAACAGTGATGAAATATCCAAGACTAAAAATTCTACGATAGTGTATGAATACGTATTTTGAAACTGTACTAATGTTACTCGATGTAGCTTGATAGGTTAGTTCTTATTCTAATTCATGATGTAGCAGTATTTACCAAATGTACTGTTACTACTTTTTCTTGTCTCCATTCCAAACAATACTGAAAACTCTTTATTCTTGATTGTATTCAACACATTTGAAAGATTTTTATGAATTAAACATTTTTTAAATGTTTTTTTTTTTAAATAAACTGTTCATAGTTTGTCCTTTATGGGTAGAAATTGATTCAGTAAAATTCAAGTGGTCGAAACATGTAAACTGTATCAAGTACTATCCATAATCAAATTTAGTATAACATATGGAAAAGTATTTTCACATTAATAATTTTTACTATAAACAAATAGTTAAAAGAGTACTTTTAAATCTTATTACTTGTATAAAACATATAAATGGATCAAAATCTCTGATCGAGTTTGTGACTTTGAAAGTAAAAAGTTGTAGTAGTTCATTCTTAGATATAAGAAGATGTGGTATGAATGTCAATGAGGAAAGTCTCTATCCAGGTCACAATTTATAAAAAGTAAGCCATTATAGGTCTAAGTACGACTTCAACACGGAACCGACCACAGACTTGATAACCAGCAAGCAACAGGCTATGTCTCTTACCGTTTGAATCACAGCAGGAACCGGGTCCTTGCTACTATACTTTTGACAATGATCTGAACAGTTTGTAATTACATCAACACCATCGCACGTCAGTGAAGTATTATTTCCACAAGCGGTGACATTATGAATTATATGGCCTCCTGTTGATATAAATTGTCATTAGCGATGTGAATTTTAAAATTTTAGTATATACCACGTGCATACAACAAAGTGTCGTTCGTGATCTATAAAGGAGTTGATTTTAAATAATTAAACCTAAGCATATAATGGTATAAAATAACGGTCACAATAGACAATGATAAATGAAATATTTTAAGCTTTGAATAGCAGTTTGACAGGTTATACAAAAGATTTGATAAATTCTCAAAAGGAAGAAAAAACAATTATTACTTGCAAATCAATTTCTGATGTGGCTGACTTTCCATAAAAACATACGGCGTGATTGCTAAATAATACTATGATTGCACTTAATTTGTTTGGAATCTGTGTGTGGTACTTAAAATACTCTTAGAGATTGTGTTATTGTGCTATGGTTATTTGATTTTTGCATATATACTTTGTCTATCGAGTGTCTATATGTCATTTTGTTTTTCTCAATTTTTATTTTTATTTTATAGTCATTAAGATTATAACACAATGTTGACTGCTGTACCACTTTTGTGACAATTTTACCAATTATGTCTGTTTGTTTAGCTCACTCATTTTTGTCAATATAATGGATTTCTATGAGACTGTCAAACAAGTGAGATGTTTGGCTAGCTTTAAAATTAGGTTTAATCTACCATTTTCTACATCAGGAAATGCCTATACCAAGTCAGGAATATGACAGTTGTTTTGAATTCGTTTACCTTGTTTGAATCTGATTTTGCCATTTGATCAAAAACTTTCGGTTTGTACGTTTCCTTGGAGTTCGGTAATTTTGCTATTTTACTTATTACTCTTCCGTACATAATTCTTTGGCATTTTATTGTCATGAGAAATTTTTGAAAAGGACGTGTTAGGTTTTTTTTCCGAATCGAGCTTTAGTTGAAATTTTAATAAGATGTTTTGACTGCAAATAAAGGCAACAGTAGCATACCGCTGTTCAAACTCATAAATCCATGGACAAAAAACAAAATCGGGGTAACAATTCATTAAAATTTCATATCTGATATAAACTTTAACCTTAATCTTAATAGCATTTCAGGAAAATGCAGGTAATATCTTGTTATGGTAAATATTGTGAAATAAAACATTTTCGTTAATTTGTAATTTTTTGTCCTTCGTTCTTCATTGATATAATTCTGCTGACTTTATCTGGTGGAATAATTCATTACATGTAATTTGCATATATTACGCACTATAAAACTGCTTTATGTATTCGTACATTTACACATCTCTTTCATTTTAAGATGTGTTGTCTTCATAAACAAGTCTGAATTAATATCAAAATAAATGTGTTCCATTATTAAAACTTAAAACGTTGATCATGCACATAGTATACATTTGTAACAAACTGGTCCTCTTAACAAATATCAATATGTTAAATGGTTAATATCAGAATTACCTTTAAAATGTAATGTTGCACTTGTTGTACCTTCACATGTTGATTGGTGTTTGAAACCATGGTTTTCGAATAAAGTGAAATTCGTATCACATCGACAATAGTTACCATGCTGAAGTAAAAAGGCTTATATTTAAAGTAGGGTGTAATCACTAGTTATTGCGTATTTGATATCAGTCTTGTAAACATCAATACAAATATATTATTTGAACGGCTAGTACAATTTCAAAGCTTTTCTTTTTTGCGTTTTCCTGATTCCAGCATCAGAGAGTTACTAAAAAGAAGGAACCCAATAAATCTGTGAGTGCGGTTCAAGAGTTAACTTGAGTCTAGCAAGTCTTTGTGGATTCTTAAACAATAATTGTCCAATGAAAAAATCTATTTGTAGTAACAACAATTTTGGCATATTGTTGAAATGCCTGTTAAATAAACGTTTTACAGCCGCCACAAATTTTCTAGAACATTCATATAAATTCAAAATAATGGCAATTTCTTAAGATGGTTAAGCAGAGATTACTTCTTCCATGTTTTTACTCTTGCTCTAGCCTGATGATTTTCAAGATAAGACGGAAAAGTTGTGAAAATCATCAAAGGAAAGTTTTGACGCAATGCAGATCTTCGTATTTCTTAACTTGCCCATCATTTTAAACCGTTCATAACCACTTATTGTTTCTGAGATATCAAGCAGATAATGTATGTTATATTTAAGTAACACCAATCATGTTTTTTGATGGATCAGAACCTCGGATACTGTTTACAGACTAGATACATCAAAAAAAAAAAAAAAAAAAAAACACAAAGCTAAAGGTACACAGATATTGGCTTGTTAAACAATATAAAACTGACCATGTTGCTATAAATAATTTAGGCTTTTTTAAAATAAGAAACATTTAATTTTAACAACCACAGTCGTGTCTGATTGTGTTGTGCTTTGGGATTTCTTTTTTTCCTGTGTTTCCTCTTGTGGTTGATGCGTATCCCTTGGTTTTGGTTGTTACCCGGCTTTGTTTTGTTTCAATCGAGTTACGACTTTGGAACACCGGTATACTACTGTTGCCTTAAACTGGAATCCGCTTGTATTACGCTTCACTTAACGAAAGTGTAGTAGTCAGTCGAGAACCAGCTTACTGTTGCCTGTATTTATCCATAGAGTCATAAGCTAAAGGTTTCCAAACTTCATTTACCCAAATGAAAAGCTGTACAATACACCATTATATCATATGTTTACCATATTCTAATCAATTTTATTGATATTATGATATTGGCAATTAAAATAGATATTTTTCTGCACATAACTGTCTATATGAGTAAAAAAAAGATCTTTGGTATGGATGTGGTTAATATTTATCCTGAATGCACATGTTTTCATGCGAAGCATACTCCACCCAATTTAAAGTTTTTTAAATGGAGTTGGTTTCTGTCATATTCGAAATACACTCGCACATTACAACTTATCACTGTGAAGCTGCTGAACAAATAGGTCGGTCGATGTACTTTCTTTTCACCGACCAAATAAATGTTTTTATCATACATTCGTCTTAAAATACAAAATGAATTCAAGAGGCAAGACTTGTGCTTTTGATATAAACGTCATTTCTATTTGAGTGATATTTTTTATGGATTACTTTGTGAGGTGAAAATCACGGAATAACTATGTTTCTTTGTCGAAAATATCTGCTGTATGTTGATGATGTCTTATTATTGATTAATAATTCAATTAGTATAATATTTCAGTATATGCTTACATAAGTAACCGCATAGATCTAAGTGGAACTGATACAAATTACATTGCTAAAGCGTGATTGTTTATCCAAACAATCAGTTTGACAACTCCCTTAATAACGAAAAGGGTGTAAACCCCACTGAATAAAGGTCTGCTAAGTCGCCCCACTTATAAAAATATCTTGCTTCCTTTAAGTATGTTAAATTACTAATAGTTCGTATCCAGTCGTTCTGGTGTAGTGGTATGTGTCGTGACCTGATATGCTAAAGGTCTTGAGTTCGAATCCCATCATAAACACTGGATTCTTTCTTCGTGAATTTTGATATATAGTCTTTTCCGTATAATTAATTATAAGTTATATAGTAGATTTGACAGTCCCGCCAAAATGTTACAGAAAAAGGAAAGCATGCATAACAAAGAAACTAAAACTGGGCTGATCCGGCTCAGATCGCACCTGTTAGAACAAAGGAGCTGGGATGTAACTTTATATACCCTTTGCTTTGGCATTGGCACGATGAAACTATATATGTTAATTAATTTAAAGCTATAAGAAACCTCAAATTAAAAAAAAAAAATACATATGTTTTTTATTACTCAATGGATAGTTTTCATTATAAAACTTATGTACATATACTTTTTTCCGACGAAAATTCTTTAATTTGTTCATATTAACAAGAACTTTACTTTATTTTAGTTGCTTCCTTCCAGGAAGCAATTCTCCGACATATTTTCCGTATGCAAAGTGACCTCCGTGTGACCCATCTCGTAAACTTCCGGTGATCGCAATACGCACGGATGTCCTTAAAATAAACTATTATCTGATTGTACATGTTAAACACGTGCGCCATATGCATGCTTTTTAGTTGATTGTTGACAAACAGGTGACAATCGTTAAACTTCGGCTTCAAAACAAGAACTTTAATTACCTGCCACATTTCCACAACAACAAAAAATTGAAGATTATACGAAATTTATGCGAAAAAAATGATAAAATCGTGCACAGAAGATGTTTGTATGCATAGGTTCAAGAATTGGAATAACATTATTTTTCACCGGTCACTCGTTTATTATTACTTTAGAATTAAATCAACAAAATACGTTTTAGTTATGTAGTTCGTATTCCGCTATTTTCAGGATCTGTCAAATGTTGTCAAATGTTGTTTATAAAAGAATAATTGAATTTTGGATGTCTTCTGACTGGCTTACGTTGTTTTGTTTATAGGCTCATAGACAAAATTTAGTAATGTGACCATGACGTCATCGACGTTTTTTCATGGTTTACTCCGGTTTCAATCGGAATTTATAATTAAATTATAAGTTATAACTGTAATATTTTTTCTGTCTATTCGAAATAACATAAACAAATGTGGTGCTACGCGTGTTATTCAATATGCACCACATTTTTGATGTTATTTCTTCATAGACAGAAAAAATATTACAGTCATTCCTTAACTGAATGTAGGGATTATCTGCTAGATGAGTTATTTACAATAGAACAAAGTTAAAGAGCAGCGTTTTGTCATGCGTTTGAAAGTTCATAAATGATATTACTTAATTAACTTACTTCTATTCCTGCAAAGTCCCGACCAATGTGTAAGCAATACTCCACACAGTATTCGGCCGTTAAATTTGCGCTTGTAAAGCCAATTGTATGATTAGGAAATGGACTATAACATCCGTGAAATGTAAAACCTGGAAATGATTAAATATACTGACTACTACTGCCAAGTTTGCAACCATAAGTTGAAAAGAAGTTTTTTAATCAAATAAATATATTGTGGAGAGTTGTCTCATTGGAAATCCTACCACATCTTCTTTTTTTTATATCTCTTAATTTGCAGTTCAAATATATTTGTTTGGGTACTATATATAAATAACTAACATTCTAAATCTGGTTTTTCTGTATAAATCCTTTAAAAAGATTGTGACATAACCAACTATATGTTTGAAATGAATAACACGATGGGTGCTACTGGTAGAAAATTAACTGATTACTCCAGAAGGGTTTGTGTTGTCTAATCCTTAGTTATATATGAAGTGTTTTAGTTTTTCTTGTCGTTGTTGTTTCGTTTTTGTCTCATGTAGACACGTCTTGCGTTCAAAATTGTGAGTATGGTATTTGTACATGTCGTTGTCGGTGCAAATGCCTGATTCTACGTTACAAACCGTATTTCCAGCTTAGTATAATTGGCAGGTATAGTCAGACCTATCTAGTCAATTTCAATGTTCAGTTTATTCTAATCAATGAAAAATAAATTATTAAATGTTTAACTACTGCCTTTTCACATCTTACTTACATGCTCCGATTGCTTTCTGTGAGCAGTCTCGATTAAAGTCGTTAGTTGCTGGCATTGTGAGACTGTCTATGTCTTCATTTGAACAAGCACATGCCATCTAGAAAATGTTTTTTTATATAATCATAACAAAATAAGAAGAATAAAAATCTAGAAAAATTTAAAAGAACAAATAATGATCTTCGTCATATTTACACAAGAGAACATACACTGAACGAATACATTTAATCTGACACAATGTAAATATAAAATGAATAAGGTGTGAGATTTTAAACAGTTTAAGAAAGACAACCATAACCTTGATCAAAATGCCGCCAAATAGAATAATATACACAGGCAAATAAAAATAGATTTGTACGATAAATTTCGAATTTAAACAGTAAATAGTCTTGGGTGCTACTAACTTACAAAATGACCGCGTGCTGTTGATACCATTTTTTCTCTCTGAAACTAGTCATATCATGTGCTATGTAGCACGTATAAATCACAGTTAAATGTATCGTTTTCATGTGTACCATATATACTTATGGAATTATCGTCAAACCGAACTCTCTGAGCCAGTGATTGACACAATTTGGGGTACCATTAATGTAATTTTGAATATTTTTATATGCGTTTCTACTTTGTCATTGTTAAACGATGATGTGATGGAGATTCATCTTTAAACAACTACCTCCAGGACATTATAAGTATAACAATAATGTTTTCGATGCTTATGCACTTACCATATCATTATCATGAATCATAACAAAGGCTGTGAAATTTCGACAGAACTGTACACATTGACTGGTTTCAGTTAGACCGGCACAAAACCGCATTATTGCGAATCCTGGATACCCACAGAGGGTCACATTCAAAATATAATCTGTAAATACATTTTTTTAAATTCATCATAACAGCAATTTTACGAAGTATAACTATTTAGAAAATGCAGTGATATTGTTGGTAAATAATAAGATTCTGCATGTTTTATTCACACACACATTTTAAAGTGAAGAAATATTGTATCCGAAAACTGGCTTTGATTGTCTATTTTAATTAACCGGTTGTTTTGGGTTGTTTTTTTTTGTTAAAATTTACCAATCAATTAAATCAATATTATGCAAGGTTAAATAATGTTAAATTTCTAATTCGCCAAAAAGAAATAATTAGAAATTTGATACTAGTTAATTTTATGATGAATATTCAAACAAAATTTGTCAATTTTGTAGTAGAATAAGTTTTAATTGATTCGCATATGCAATTATCAAATAATGATGATAGCAATTCTTGTGGGATGAATTCAAAATGCGTAGGTATTCTGTCATATTATGTTGTAGTATTATTTCTCCACTACCTTGGATAACCGTTGAGTACACAACTTAATAAGTCCATTAATACGCAATCAATACGAAAAGGTTGATTTAACCAGTTATTTGTAATTGAATACATTTTAAATTCAGTACCAGTTAGTAGTCTTTTAGGAGTTAAACCCACCGTACCTGAATGGTACAAGGACGACGTTCTATGGTCATTACATTTTGGTACATAATTCGATGTTCTAATCACCAGGTCATAAACCTCAAACATGTCAATAGAATCACTACATCTACATATGTCGTCTCCCTAAATAAAATGAATGTGAACTTTAGCATGTACTTTATCTTAAAATGTATGTGAAATTAAACATATTTAAATATATTAAAGTAAATGTTGACTTTAAATATAGAACATTTTAAAATGAATATGAACTTAAACATATTCATTCGTCATACATATTTAAAGAATAAATTTAAAATTAATCATATCGAATATTGTTATCAAAGGTATCAGGATTATAATTTAGTACGCAAGACGCGCGTTTCATCTACATAAGTCTCATCAGTGACGCTCAAATCAAAATATCTATAAAGCCAAACAAGTACAAAGTTGAACAGCATTGATAATCGAAAATACCAAAAAGTTGTGCCAAATACAGCTAAGGTGATTTATGCCTGGGATAGGAAAATCCTTAGTTTTTCAAAAATTCAAAGTTTTGTAAACAGGAAATTTATAAAAATGACCACATCATTGATATTCAAGTCAACACTGACTACTGGGCTGGTGATACCCTCGGGGACGAAACGTCCACCAGAAGTGGCATCGACCCAGTGGTGTAAATAGTTATCGAAGGTACGAACATATTAAAATTGATGTGCAGTTAACATAAAGAACATATTAAAATGAATGTGAAGTTAACATATAGAACATATTAAAATGAATGTGAAGTTAACATATATAATATATTTAAATGAATGTGATGTTAAACATATAGTCACATATTAAAGTTGTAAATTTAATCATATGCATATATTGTGAATGAACAGTAATCTGGACCTGATCGCTATCAAATAAAACATTTTGCATAAAAGAAAACTAATGGTCTTTCCACCTACAAAAGTCACACTTTTGAATAATGAGCTTTAATACAGTTATGTATATTTATTCTATAAAGTAGATATTCTTTAAGTTATCAAAAGAACGCTTATGTTCCACTTATTCCAAAAAAATGTATTATCAAGTCAGGAATATGACAGATGTTATGATTTTGTTTGAGCTTTTGATTTTGTCATTTACTGAGGGACTGTTCTTTTAGAATGTTCCTCGGATTTCGGTATTTTTGTTATTTTACTTCTTAATTGTTGTGTCTCAAATAAGCACTTATTCAACTACTTTGTAAACAGTAACATACTGAGTCAATGTTTTTTGACGTAACAAAAATGTTTACTATATAGTTTTACTTGAAATAAGGGAGATAATTTTCTACTTCCGATTTAAAAAAAAATATCTTTCGTCTTTCTTACATTATTCCAAATATACATGGTTTCTATGAACTTTTGATGAAAAAAGGAAGATATTATACTACTTCCGGTTTTTTTTAAACAGACACATCCGGCTTCATACAAAACAGGTGTTATTAATAAAAAGTCCATAAATTCAAATACTGATGTTTACAAAATTAAAACTAAAGTCAAATATACGAAGGCAATCAATAATTTTTACAACGTTGGCTTATAAATATTTGGGTATCAGATTCATTATGGGAAACACATTTTGTCTGCTAAGAATCGGTATTGACTCATTTTAAATTTATAAGAATATTTATAGTTTTATTAATTATTCTTTTGATTTTTATTGATTTTTCTACTGTAAAAGAGGGACGAAAGATACCAAAGGGACAGTCAAACTCATAAATTTAAAATAAACTGACATCGCCATGGCTAAAAATAAAAATGACAAACAGACAAACAATAGTACACATGCCACAACATAGAAAACTAAAAAATAAACAACACGAACCCCACCAAAAACTAGGGGTGATCTCAGGTGTTCCGGAAGGTTAAGCAAATAAATGAGAACTTCGTCCTCATATTGGCTTACATTACCGCTAGTTCCCAAAATAAACGTTTTCTATGTTAGGTTACTTGAAATACGAACCAATATAAGACTATAAATTTGTAATTATTGGTGTACACATTCCAAACTAAAAGACAAATTGAAAGAGTTGGTATTGCTTTGCTTCGTAAAAAAGAATGGCCAACGTAGATATAAGTATCTTGTCTTAGGGAGGGATAAATCCTACTTTGTAAAGGATCACTTTGATTCGAACAAAAAATTCTCTGAAACTGATATTATCAAGATGCTTGATTTCTTGATTGACAACATATTTGTTACGTTCGGAGGACGTGTTTTTCAACAGAATGTCGGCATTCCAATGGGAACAAACTGTGCCCCTCTACTTGCCGACTTGTTTCTTTATTATTATGAGACTGACTTCATGCAGGAACTTCTTAGGAAGAAAGATAAGAAGTTAGCAATATCCTTTAACTCTACTTTTCGCTATATAGATGATGTTCTTTCACTAAATAATTCAAAATTTGGTGACAATGTGGAACGCATCTATCCAATCGAGCTACAGATAAAGGATACTACAGATACAGTTAAGTCGGCCTCATATCTTGACTTACATCTAGAAATTGACAATGAGGGTCGGTTGAAAATAAAACTTTACGACAAAAGAGATGTTTTCAGCTCTCCAATTGTGAACTTTAAATTTCTAAGTAGCAACATTCCATCAGCACCTGCATACGGGGTATATATCTCCCAATTGATACGATATTCCCGTGCTTGCATTTCCTATCAGGATTTTTTTGATAGAGGGTTGCTGCTCACAAGGAAGCTATTGAACCAAGAGTTCCAAATGGTGAAGTTGAAATCATCCCTTCGTATATTTTACAGACGCCATCACGAGTTGGTTGACAGTTATGGAATAACCGTTTCACAATGATATCGGATATGTTCCTTACGTCGTAACTACAATCCCCTTTCCTTTCATGAATGTGACCTACCGAATTAGACTATTTACCGGATTTGTTATCACATAAGCAACACGACGGGTGCCGCATGTGGAGCAGGATCTGCCTACCCTTCCGGAGCACCTGAGATCACCCCTAGTTTTTTGGTGGGGTTCGTGTTGTTTATTCTTTAGTTTTCTATGTTGTGTCGTGTGTGCTGTTGTTTGTTTGTCTTTTTTTACATTTTTAGCCATGGCGTTGTCAGTTTGTTTTAGATTTATGAGTTTGACTGTCCCTTTGGTATCTTTCGTCCCTCTTTTAATGTCTATTCCGGTGTCATACCACACGTACTAGATTTTGTAAATAGTTTCTATGCAATTGTGCTTCAAATTAGACTAAACCAAATGATTCTTCAGCAATGTGATTTCCAGTTGACCTTTAAAAATCGAAAACTAAAAACCCACATTGTACCAGCATGTATTGATCACAAATAAAAAAAAAAGCCAAATAATCTTGTTATAAATTTCAAGTTCAAGGATGATTGGTATCAAATAAAAAATTGATTGATCTTTGGTTAACATGTAAAATGTAAAGGCAATTGTTTCACGAATGTTCAGAACAAGAAATCATTACAAACCAGGTCTCTTATGTGTAAGATTTAACAAATTAAATCTAGAGGGAGAAATCACTTTAACATATATGTTTGTGCTTTGCGTCGAATCGTAGCTTGACAAAGATTCTTTTTACAGTTATTGAGTAGTTGCGATAACACTCAAACAAAGTTCAAAATTTAGAAAATAATCTTGATATTTGACCTTGACATACTTTTCTTGATTGTGTACCAAACACTTAATTTCAAAGTATTTAAATTGTATATGTTAGATTAAGATCGACGTCTGGTCTCTAATCGATGTATAAATCTGACGTCACAATAAAACATCCTTTCAAATCGACGACTAATTCTATGCCATTCTAATCCATGCTTTTGCTTCTCTTATCGACATCTAATTTTTAGCTTATCTAATCAATGTCCGTTTTGAACTCAGAATAGAAAATTGACAACCGACAGCAGCTTAAACCTTTAGACCTTTAAACATATTATGACATAATAATGTGTGAAAAATAGAATCATTTTTTTATTTTAGAAATTTCGTAAAAATAAGGAGATATGATATGACATGAAAAATGTAAGCAACTCAAAATAAAAAATAAATCTTATTTATGAAAAAAATTCAGAAAAACAAATTTGACAGACATACACCATCGAAAACCACAGCACTACAGGCCCATAAAGACGATGTCGAGGGTAAACATGCGTGTGTGTGTGAGTACTTCAAGTAAACTAGATCAGTTATGTAACAGCACAACATAAAGCACAGTGCCACTTTCTTGCGTGTATGTTTCACTCCAAGTGTAAAACAAATGTTGAAAATATCTTACAGAGTATATATTATAATACTAAAAAAAAACAATTGGGTGTACTTCGTTATTTTGTCTATTGTTGAATATTTAATAATGCCCTCTAGAAGTCATTTAGTTTTCTTTGTCGTTAGATTGCTTTCTCATTGACACCCACTTACATGTCATTTACTAACATGAATAGGAATGACACACTACTGTGTAGATCGATTTGATTAACTTTTTATCAAGATAAACTTCAATATGCATGATACCTATTTCGGGTTGAAAAAAATTCTAAGTAATTAATCATTTATTAATTTTGGACATTGATAAAAGAGTACTACAATCACTCAGGTGTAGTTTTGTCAATACATGCCGTTACATTGGACTTCGATTTGAGAATGTGACGTCCGATTTGGAGGTCGATTGTGGATTAAAATATTGGACGTCATTTTGAGAATGTGACTTCAGATTTGGACGTTGATTTGAGACTGGACGGCGATTAGAGGCCGGACGTCGATCTGAGTCTAACATATATAAAGGCAAGAGTAATAAATCGATTGAAAGAAAAAAAAATCCGGGTTCAAAACTAAAACCGATGGAAACACATTAACTGTAAAATAAAAACAACGAAACAAAAGAAACACTTAAGTGCAACAAAACAATTGCCTTATAACGTATTCATGAGTGTCACCTCACTTTGTGAAGGACAAGATGGGAACTAACTCTAATTAAAAGTAATCGGATAACTCGATTGCCAATAAAGATTTTACCGGGGAATGATTGAACATTTTGAAACCAATAAAATCGGCATCTTTTAAGTTTCTTTGTACATGTTTGGCTTTAAAGATATTTCAATATGAGCGTCACTGATAAGTCTTTCAAAGAAATATATGAAATCAAATAACGTCTTAAAAGGAATAAATATGTAACGCTGGATTCTTACGATTTGGGGGAGAAGTAACACTGGTTACACAAGTACTTATTTTCTATTTATTTAGACTTATAAGGGATGCTAACTTTAAGGTTATTTAATTTACAAACAACGTGTGTCATAAGTTATGTTTTAAATTACCTCGACTCCAGAGAAAGTTTTGCCATTATGCAGGCATGATTGTGTACACATCTCTCTTGTCACATTACTAATCAGTAGTGCTTGGTTACTTGCTCCACCATATACAGGTGCTTCATAGCAGCCAATAAACTTATTATCTAATATTTTAAAAAAGAATAATAGCAACGCAAAGAAAACATAATACATGTACATAATGCAGTAAATAGGTTTAATCATGGATTATGTTTAACCACTAGTTACTTTAGTGATTATATATATAAATTACATTTAGTGAATGCAGGTGTTTCATAAACCACGCTTCATTTTGAGAGATATTTAATATTTATATATACTTTTTTTTCTTTGTGCAACATAGTTAAATAGCATATCACTGGAAAAACGTTTTTAATTTGAAATGTGATAAATGAATAGGAAATAAAAACTGCCCACTTCACCCGGTAATAAAAAAATACAGGTGAGTTATTTCAAATCACTTTCAGTGATGATATCCTCACAAATGATTTAAGTGACTATGTTAAATTCCAGGAAAAATTAGGGATCCTCCTTAATCCCTCGTTATACAAATTCACTGACAAATATATTCTGCTGTAACAAACGCAATGTCATTCTATTTAATTTCACGCGCATATTATTACTTCTCGTTTGTCGCCAAGGAAATTTCGGATCTGTGAATAATTTGCCTGAAACGGCAGTACCAATTGTTACATTGATAGTTGTTCCTTTGGTATATTTTTCATCAATAAATAGCAATGACTTGCAAAGCAACATGCTATTATAATATTGACAAAAATAGTGGCATAAAACATAAGAAAAAGGTTTGAATATATTATGTTGGAGTCAAAGATTGGACACTGGAATTCTTCAGTCATTATTACAGTGTGAAAATGTTTTTACAAATGGTTAATGTAGAGGTAATATTTCATTATCGCGACTAATGTGTTTGAATCTCTCTTTACGGCGATCATGACGCCGCTCTTTATATTATACCCGTTCATATCCTGACTGTAAAGCTATGATTTCTGAATTTTCTGTTTGTCAACTGACATGTCCTCAAGATTAACACTCTGAGGATGCCAAATTCGACTTCCATAAAGCTTTCCAAAAATAATGCAATAGACATGCGAATGATGTACACAAAATGTACATGTGTATTAGAAAATTTAAAAAATACATATCCTTGCTTATTTATTGTTTTACGTTCAAATATTTTGTGTGTTTATTTTGACTAAACAATTTTTTGGCTGTACTTACAGCTGAATAAAATGGCCTGGAAACGGAAATAATTATTTCAATTTAATGTATGAAATCTTCTATGGTTACATTTGATGTTCTGTAATGTTCTCTTACCTTTACGGGTTCCATTGTTAGATTCACAAACACTCTGTGGTGGAAAGGTACTGTTTTCGCTACTGACAATTTCTCCAATGTTAACAAAAAGCATAAACGTAAAAATAGAAATCATGGCAGAATATTTAAAAACTCTTATGACACATCTTCATAGCAGTTATAAACTTTCCCAATATGCACAAGTAGTAACTCCGATTTACATGTCGATAGGAATGTCTACTCCTGCACTTCTAAATTGAAAGTTTTTTTTTAAATTGAGTAGTGTATCTTATTTCGTAACAATTATCCATCCAATGACAGTCGTAAAATCGATTGATGGTTCTAATATAATTGTTATTTTAAGTGAAAGGATGTTCACATTTCAAAACTTATTTTTTTTATTGGAAATGTATCAAAATGTGTATTGATTAACGACAAGCACATACGATGGTTACATTTCATACGTGTTAATGTTGTTGAACTGCAATTATAGAAACGTTTCTTTAAATAACGAAATATAAAATAAAGATAAAATCGAATTATTTTACAATTAAGTTTTTGATATTGCATAACTATTAGTTTAGCAATACATTGTACTTGAAATATAAATTAATTAAGATCACAAATTTGTAAAGTTTTATTAAAAATATAACTTTTTGTTGGAATGCATATATTGAAAAGTTCTATGAGTGTACACGTTCGCTTGATGGAGAAGCAAAATAACACATTATCTTTATTTAACTTGTAGTTTATTCAATTTTATTTCATCAGTTCACCTCAAAATAAAAATTGCTGATTGTGTTTATTAAAACAAAATATTCTGTAAATTTTTCAAAACAAATATTTTATTATCATTTTGTTTTTCTATAATTCTTTAAATCATACATAAACAGTTGAATACACCCCAAAACCGACTAAAGAAAAATGATAAGTTTTTAACAATATGTATCGATATAAACAAAAGGATAAATAGCATTTGTTCCTATATTAATACAAAGAAAATTATGCAAACTGCTGTTTTCCTTTTTTTAACATTGGTAATTTATTTTTTTTCTGTTTTGAAAAAAAGTATATGTACTTTATTCATGGTATAATAGACGGGGAAATAACATCATATTTCTAAGGGGGTGTTGAAGCACGTTTGGTCCTCAATCCTGCCGTTACTAACGTTTCTGGATTTGTCAGGGTCATTATTATATCATACTATTTGGGACACACCAGTTGAGGTGATCTTTATGAAATTTAAGCCTGGGAAAACATGATTAATTAATAAGTCAAAATTGTCTGACAAATATTTTATTAACTACAAGTACTTTTAAATCAGTAAGAGATGAGGCAACCTTTTTTCAAATTATTGTGATGATTTTTCATGTTTATCGTAGTCATATTCTGTATATCCCTTCCACCATCACGCCACCACCACAAAAAACTATTTTAAATCGGCCTTTTTGGATGCACATTTGAATAATTTATTAGGAAATAGAGAGAACTGACCTATACATTCTATATACAATTGAGGTAACATATCCTGTACAGTGGTCTAAATTGTCTCATGAAACATTCAAGACTAAATGCACTACTGTACCTGTCGAAAGGCAGTATCATACATGTAAGTCAGTGGTATTTTTCTTGGCTGTTGTCTTATCATATACCGTTGTTTGTTTGTTTGTTTGTTTGGTTTTTTTTTTTTGTTTTTTTTTTTTTTGTTTTTTTTTTTTAATTTGTAATGCATTTTGTCATTTCTGGACGTTTTAATTTCAACTTACTCTAATGTGTATGTTTTGTTCATTATTAAAGATCTTAAATTGCATACAGTTGTGTACATTCTCGGCAAAAGGTTTTTGGTGGATATTTTCTATTTGAAATCATAACACATTTTATTTCTTTTATTAATTCAGCAATCATTTGTTATTGGTCACTTTGAATCGTGAATTGTCATATTATGTTGTTAATTATACAAAATCTTTAATTCTGTAAATTTTCGTTTGATTGCATTGTTGTTGGTTTTTTTGTTTGATGAGCGTATTTTGCATAAACATACGCGTAACTGTCCTATCGCCTAATTTTTTGCTACGTCGAAACCATAAATCAAAAATAATCCTTAATGTCGTATGAAATGTTTAAGTAGAAAAGATAAGCATAATTTTCAATATGAAAATATTACATACACCAAACTACCCATGTATTTGCCGGAAACAAGCAACTTTATTTAGAGTATTATCGCATGATGCTTTAATAATGAATTTTCCTCTACCAAAACATTTATAGTCGGAAATATTCGTCTATTAAAGTTTATTTCTTAATTGTTATATATTTAATCTTTTTTATTTCATTTATTTGTGTATTATTATTGTTGGTTTTTTTTATTGCTTTTTTTTAATATAACGGGAAGCCTGATTTAAAAAAAAAATGTTTTGGGTTACAAATTGCCTTAAATCACAATTTTGAATGCACCTGTGTCACCAACAAATAACGATGTAGTGATGATATAGAAAATACAATTCGTCAAAACCGTAACTTGGCAGTCTCAAAGTTTTGATTTTACAAAATTGTTGACGGTATATTAATCAAAAGCCATAAATGAAATGGATGTAATTTCAGTGGAATTATTTATAGATTGTGGTTTCAATGATTCAGTAACATATAGTTATGAAAGGTACCAGGATTATAATTTAATACGCCAGATACGCGTTTCGTCTACATAAGACTCATCAGTGACTCTCAGATCAAAACAGTTACGAAGCCAAACAAGTACAAAGTCGAAGAGCAATGAGGACTACAAATTCCGAAAAGTTGTGCCAAATACGTCTTAGGTAATCTAAGGTAATATATCAGATAGATACAATATATTTCAGACTAATAAACTGAACAATGGATCTATAAAAAAAATAATCGATTAGATTATTTTTTTTTATTATTATTGATTTGCAAATAGGAAATTATAAAAATAACGATATGATTTCTTTTTTGTCACAACAGTTTAAAACTTTATTTCGACAAGTGCGTAACGATCATAATTATAGGTCTTGGAGCGAATTTAACAAAATGAGATTCATCGAACAATTAATATTGTCATCTGCTCCCCTGCTGTCAGATAATCATTGTACAACATTAAATGTTGGTTCATATACCCGCTTTAAAATTCACTTTGTATAATTTATATTGTCTGTGAAAAACGTCTTCTTTTGTATTATATTTTTTCAATATTTTAATTTCCGATTGAACCTTTAAACTATAAAACAAAGAACTGCAGTAGAAATAAAGTTTTACAATTACAACATGCCACTAAACAATCAAAATAATAGTGATGGAAAAATATTTCATCAAGTATAATGTTCGAAGACTTTTTTATATTAGCAAAATGAAATGTTATTTTTTCAATAGTATCATCAATCATCGGATTAAAAGAAGCATATGAAAAGTAAGCGTTTAAATCAAGAGGAGAAAAGAACAAAACAATAAAACAGTGTAATGAGTGCAAGTACTGCATATTGTTGTTTTTATTGAAGATTAAAGAATATACAGAGCAATGATCGATGTTCTTTAGAAGATGTTACAACTCATAAGTTGCTGGAAGATTCAAAGCATACTCTAAGGACCATTGAAACCAACAATTGTTCAATATCGACAACACAAAAAGTCTAATGTTGATAAAATATTCTACTATATACATGATATAAAACAATAAATAACAAGGTTAATAAGAAGATGTGGTATGAGTGGAAATGAGACAACCCTCAATCCAAGTCACAATGTATAAAACGTTAACATTTATAGGTATTCAATCTAACCTGAGATAGTAACGTTACAACATAAAAATTCACACTATAAAATATCAAATGAAATAGCTTAAGGATGTACTTAGGTGAGGTTTTGGAAATTAGTGTCAAATGTTCGGATTCCTTGGTATTTTTCCATCAATACAGGGTAGAATATTTTGCCCCATAACACCCCTTTTTCTTTGTATAAAAGACTTCAATAGCTCATAAAAGGCCATTTTCCAAAATTTGAGCAATTTCTTAATTTTTGTTCTTTGGATTTGAGACCCAAATAATACCAATCCAAATGTAAGGTAAAATTCCGAGTCAGCCTTTTCCCGCTTTTTTAAAAAACTCAAATATCTCGAAAAGGAGGTCCATGACCTATCAATATTTTTAGCTTATTTTGTTCCTTAACTAGTACTCTTTCAAAATGTAGTATCAATTTTAATTTCTTGATTTTTTAAATTTCACCTAAGTACATCCTTAATAGATCTAAAAGACGTTTTTAACAAAAGACAAGTAAACTTACACTGAACGGATTAGTTTGATTTACGGCAAGATATAAACACAAAATGCCGTTACAAAAAACACACATCAATTTATATATAATAGTATTGTTGTTAGAAGTATGAATGTATTTTTTTATATATAAGATTATTAAATATATTGTTCACAGTACAGAATTTAAAGTTTATAGTTATATTTAAACGATATACTAATCAAAGATGGTACACATTAAAAATAGTGAGACGAGATATAACTCAAAAAAGTAATCATTGAATAACCAAATGCATGCATTTAAGGACACAGAAGAAGTTTCCTGATGTTCTTGTTTCAGAACTTATTTTAAAATATATTGCACAACAAAATACGAAAAAATCGCGTTATCTTCAAAACGATAAAGACCAGTGCGTTGACAGGATAAGTGTCCAGTTCTATGTATGCATGGAACAACCGCAATGCAAAACCAACGCTCAGTAAAAAGTCAAAAGTCACAGTTATGTATAGGACGCAGTCGAATATAAACATTTAATGGTTCTACGAAAACTAGTGTTCATCTATCATCAAAAACCCAAATATTGCTGAGCATTATTCCTACCTCCATGCAATATATATTATTGTTCCTGTCGAAATAGTCAACAATATAGAGCCAATATTTGTTTCAAATAAATAAATTTATGACTATTGAACAATGTAACTACAGTTGCCTTTTTTTCCATGTTGCAATTTTGTGTATACTGGGGAATTCAGTCAAATGTTATTTTAGGGAATAACTGTAATAATTTTTTCTGCCTATGAAGAAATAACATAAAAAAATGTTAAGCACACTTAATAATCCGCGTAGTAGTCTATTTTAAGGACATACGATACAGTTACAGGGGAAGTAATGACGTTGCTAACGTAAATTGTTATTTTCTCGATGTCAAACTGTGACTTATCAGGAAAAGATGTAGTTTTCGACTGATTTTTATCATTCAAACTGATTCACTTAAAAACGAGTTCATGGACCCCTCTTTATCAAAGTGACATTTGGTTTGACTACGTATGACGATTATGCATACCAATTTTCATGAATAAGTCAATAGTGCAATTTGTTTTAATTAAATAAATATACCGCAAAAAATGACATTTATTTTTCTACATTCATGAGCATTTGATAAATATGAGTTATTTTTATGAAAAATAAAATGTACAAATTTATATAAAAAAAGAAATTACAAATACTTTAACAAAAACAGCTTGTGTTAGTCTTTTAAGACAGAAAAATTATGTATTTCTGTCAAAAGGAAAATACGTTTACAAATCCGAATTTTGAGGAAATATCTAAAATTTCAATCTCAGTTTACTCAAAAAGAAGCGTATGATGGTATATTTTTTATTACATATTTGATTTAATCCGGTGAAAAATAGCATACAGACAAATGTTCAACCACATTACAATACGGGATCAAAACTGTATTGTATGCCCTTAAAGTGTCATTCCTTATAATTTAATTCTAAATTCTATTTCACATCAGAGTAAATCATGAAAAAACGTTAATGACGTCACGGTCACATGACTGAATTGTGTCTATGATGTAATAGACAAAATACGGTCAGCCAATCAGAAGACGCGTTATATCCAAAATCAAATGATGCAATTATAATAATGTCTTGAAATTAATAATGAATAGAAAATAGTGTACGTTTGATGTTGTTCATGGTATAAAAGAGGGACGAAAGATACCAGAGGGACAGTCAAACTCATAAATGAAAATAAACTGACAACGCCATGGCTAAAAATGAAAAGGACAAACAGACAAACAATAGTACACACGACACAACATAAAAAACTTAAGAATAAACAACACGAACCCCATCATAAACTAGGGGTGATCTCAAGTGCTCCGGAATGGTAAGCAGATCCTGCTCTACATATGGCGCCCGTCGATAACCGATATGCCTTACATTTGTAATGTACTAGTTCTGTTTTTGAAATCTAAAAATATGTTATAACTAGGTATATTTCAAATACTGAATAGATGATGAACAATATCAATCGAACAATTGTAGATCGTGTCAGATAGGTATTGTATTCAGTTCCTACTAGTAATGAAAAGTTGTCATCAGTTATTTCATGGGTTATTATTATATAACAAGACATACGATATAATATATAATGCACTTCGTATTCAATGCCAATGAAGCATCCAATTATCGTTTGCTGATGCCGATGATTCTATAAGTCCGTAATAGGGGTGACAGATTCTCGTATAAGGTATTTAGGTATGCGAACCAAGTTCTCTGATAAGCATGCACGCGAGGCTGTAGCGTACGAGGATAATTTGTAACTTGTTGCTCTTTAATACGTGAACTACATAAAAAGATTGAAACATTTAATAACTTTAGATTACCAATTAGAAAGATTCTAATAAATTCTAATAATGGATAAAGATTTAATCATTAGGCGGGGTTGAACTAGATTTTACAGATCACAGTCCCTACCTATCAAAATTTTAATTCTTTGAGTCAAAACATGCACTGGAAACGACAATCAATACAGAAAAAAACATATTTTGTTAAGGGAAGTAATATGGGAGACAGGTTCTCGTATGTCTTTAATGTAATAGACAAAGCGTCTCATACAGGTTTCCGAACCAAGTTCTCTGGTTATCAGAAAAACATATTTTGTTAAGGGAACATAAATGATGTTGATTGTATTGCACCAGATTAAATCATAATCCTGGTACCCTTGATAACTATTTACGATGTAACTTTAAACACTATCATTTCTAATAATGATCTCAATTTATGAAAGCAAACTGATATGCATAGGCTACACTGGATATTCATTTGATCTATAGTTAAAGTATTGATTGCTAGAAATTGAAACTTAATTGGTAGATTTTGTTACCGAATGTACATAGAGCAGGGTATCTTCCCTTATAAACTAAATGTACCTCTTGGAATATTGATTTATTGATTTATCGACAGGTTTTTATTGTGCACCTTGTTGCCTTGGAGTAAACTGTAGCATTTGAAAACACAACAGAACAAATATTTCATGAAAATACTTTCTAACAAAACAAATGTCAAATATGTGCTTTTATGCGATAAATGAACATATGCATTCGAGTACACTTTAATGTTTTTAGTGTTGATGATTAAATATGTTTAATGTACTGAGAACTCTGCGTATTCTTTATCAATTTAATTATATTTTAAACTAACAATTTAAATCAAAACTGATATCAGATATGGGAGATGACTATCGAAGAAAGGCGATACCATTTATGTCATACAGTTGTAAATAATTCCGTACTTTAAGAATTCAGCAGATGGAAATGATCTTAAATAAGTTATTAATTCAATTCAATATTCAAGATTTAAAAGTGTAAATTATGCAGTTTGAAAAACATATTTCTATGACTGGGTAAATCATGAATTTATTTGATTTGCTATTTGCAAGCATAAGGACGACCTAGAGCGGGACGTAACTATATTGACCTCTAAATATATTTGACTTTTTTTCGTAAGATTTCAGTCTCACTGACTTAAATGCCACCTCTGCTTTCAATCCTACTATTATAATGTTCATGTTCTGAAAGATTTTCCCACACGAAACATACCAAATCGAATTGCTAAGTTTTAAAAGCCTGTCAGGTAAAATGGAATAGAAAAATCTTAAATCGCACAAGGGTTTCAATCATAAAACTTGTTTTTACATCATAAACTGATAATGATAAGTAATGCTTTGATGAATAGACTATCGATTTTCAATAAATGTAGCTATGCAAGCATCTTTTTGTGTTTCTTCAAATACATCAAAATGACAAGTAATAGTAAATGGAGTGAAGATAAAGGAATTGTAAAGAATCATTTGAAAAGTGAAAAAATAAGAAAAATACAGAGAAAAATGACAATATTCAAGATCAAAGCTTTTATCCACAAATGATGACAACGATGAAGCTTTTATCACAGCAGGAAATGCATGGTAGAAGTTATCTAATATAACTGTGCTTTTATTGCCAACTAGTATTATTTCATCTCTAAAACAGGACATTATTAAGAAGAAGAAACCCACTAACAAAAGACGTTTCCTTAATATAGATAATACCTTTTTTATAGTTGGTAGATTTCATATTTTTAAAAACTAAAACAGTATACGTGCATCATTGATAATAAACTCATTAAAGATACCATGATTAAAATTTTCATTTACGTAAGACGAGCGTTTCGTCTACAAAAGACTCATCAGTGACGCTCAAGTTAAAAATATTTCAAAGGCCAAATAAAGTACGAAGTTGAAGAGCATTGTGGACCACAAATTCCTAAACGTTTTTACAAATACAGCTAAAGTAATCTATTCCTGAGGTAGAAAAGCCGTAGTTTTTCAAAAATTGAAACAGTTAATTTATAATTATGAACATATCGACGACACAGAAGTGCTTACTACTGGACTGGTGATACCCTCGGGAAAATAAATATCCACGAGCAGTGGCATCGACCCAGTGGTTGCAAATAAACTCATCATAGATTGATAACAGTTTTGGAAGATAAAATTGTAAACGGAAATGGGGAATGTGTCAAACAAACAACAACCCGACCATAGAGCAGACAACATCCGAAGTCCACCGATGGGTCTTCAATGCAGCGAGAAACACCCAGTGGCGTCCTTCAGCAGGCCCCTAAATAAACATTTATACTAGTTCAGTGATAATGGACGCAATATTAAACTCCAAATTATACACAAGAAACTAAAATAAAAAATGATACAAGACTAACCAAGTGTATTTACTATAAGTCTGGTATAAATAAAGAAAATACGTAAGAGAAATTATTTTAACGTTGATGTGTTGCCCAAAGTTCTGATTATTACGATAACTTTAATATATTTATATATAAGCCCCTTTATTCATGCACTGTTTGATCTCGACCTCGATGCAATAAGCTGCATAGTATATTTACTTGAAAGAGGAAAAGATACAATATCGAGATAAAAACTTTCTGTCAAAGTCTCGGTCAGAAATTTCTGTTTTCATTGTGGACGGTCCCAAGGTCCCAACAATTCACAAAGACTGTCAAACGTCAGACCAATCTTGGATCATATATATAGTTTAAGGGCTTATTTTCTTTTCTATCCGGTATATAGTGTGAGGGCTTATTTTCTTTTCTGTTCTTGTCATTTCAGTTTCAAGCAAAGTTGTATTATCTGTTCATTTATTTACACTTTTCTATTTTATTTGTCATTTTATTCTGATATCTATTCTTTTGAGTATTCTTGTTTTAGATTATCACCAGTATCTTTATTATCAATTTGAAATTTGAGTGGATTTGTCTGTCTGTGGAGTATTAAAACATTACTTTGATCCTGTTTATATCGATTGCATTATACTATTATGATCAAATATTCTTAATGAAACCAATTACACCATTTTCAGAGTCGTTATACTTTTCAAGTAACGCACCATAGCACATTTTGAAGTACCAGACATGTTTCAATTTCACTTTATAATTTTGTTATGTAAACAGTACATCTTTGACAGGCTTTATCAATTTAACTGTCCATTTCATTACCCTGAAATTAAATACCAGAATAATCGATTGCCTTCCTATACTGCCTGTGAATTAAATTGTTGACGTTATCTTTCTCTTTGAATGGCACACCTTGTATTTGAAATACTAAAATGTTTTCGTTTAAAAAACATGCTAAGTTGGCAAATTGTAAAACAATTTTACCAAATTGGAATGGACTGCTGGACTTAGCTTGACTATAATAACATAAACGGTACCAATTTTTCTGCACCAAATGCGCAGTTTGACAATCACTGTCTCTTCAGTAATGCTCGAGGCCAAAATATTTGAAAATCCAAAGCTTATTAAAATTAGAAATGCAATAAACCAAAAATGAAATGCAATATTCATGATGACACGTGCTTCCAAAATAAGGTGCACAGGTAAATTAAAGAAAAAAACTGATAGAAACATGTTTTCATGATGGGGAATATGTTAAAGAGACAAAAATCCGTCCGCGCTTCATACAAAATGTACTTCGTAATAAAATTTAACATACATGTTATGTAATATATAGCATAAAATGACTATATTTTTTACTAATTTGGATTAATATTTTCACTATCAATAACTGTCGTCATTGAGCAATTTGATTCAATAAAAAGATAAAAAAAAAAAAAAAAACACATGTATAATTCAGGTTAACCCAAGAAGCACTTTTTTGAGAAAAAAATTTCTTCTCAATGAATTGTTTTAGACATTCAGGAAAGGATGTTGAAAAGGTAATATTATTTGTTTTGTTTAACTTAATTGCTATTCAATGTGCATGGGATTAAAAACTAAAAGCTATCCTGTTAAATAATTTTGTAATCTTTGCACATTTGAAAGAATAAAGGTGTAACTGTTTTGAGCGCTTTTTTAAGCCAAATGATCAATTTAGTTAGTGGGATAAGTCAATAGTCCATTCTTGTCATAGTTTTACCCTTTGTCGTTACGTTAACTATTTGTAGAAGAGAGTTATGTAATCATGCAGCGGAGAAATAAAAGGTCAGACATAAATTGTGTTGTCCTGTTACATTGTAACAGAAGAGATAATAATGGGAAAACTAATATAATATCTGGTCGTTACATTCCTTGCAATTATACTATTCCTTTGTGCTGTCTGTTATTCGATCGGTATAAAAAGATTCATTTGAGTTTAAAATGTTTTGTCACATTTACATCAGTTTATTACTGAAATTGAGGAAAAAATATAACTTTTCTCATTTCTAATTTTTTCCCTAATTAACTTTCAATATAAACAGATTCAATGAAAAAAACCTTTCGGTGCGTTTACAGAAAAATGTTCATTGGTTACTGTCATCCTCTCTTTAATAGCAAATTGATATAACCAAAACAACGAATTTTAAAAAACAGAGAGTATCAGATCAGCTTTTGGTTGATTTCCGGACGTCTAGTCATGGTATTTAATTCTGGTATCTAAGAAATGTTGATTTATCTAAAACAAAGGCACGTTTGATACAATAGACAAAAGAATAAACAGGTAGAATTCTTAAGTGCGATGGAGACGCTAAAGTGCGATGGTATACGCTAAAGTGCGATGCCTCCATACGCTAAAATCCGATGGTCCACGAAAGCATAGACGTCAGAAACGTAGTTGGATTATGACGTTAATTGACAGTCGTTTAAACAAACTAAAAATGAACATGCCGGAAGATGAATTACAAATATTGTTTAACAATGTCAATGACTAATCAATTAAAACCTAACCGTGCTTTGTCGTCTGAAGCAAAGTGTTTTAATTTTTTATGCTGGTATAAAGACTTGTATCTTGCAGTCGACCATTTTACTATTAAGATATTTTGCCTAATTGAAAGCGAACGAATTCATTAAAAATCATTTTTTGTGTTGCAATTTAATTTGCAGTCCCCGTTAAAATATTGTCGCTTTTATTGTAACGTCGGTAAAATAAAGGTACATGTTTTCAAGCGTAAATATTATAAATTGTGGACTATAATATCAGTTTGTGCATTATTGGAAATTATAACATGTCTTTTTGTACTCGCTACGAATGTTTATACTTATTCCGACATTGGCCGAATTTTGTATTTTCAACGACGACAGTATAGGGAGGTTTTCATATTAATAATGGTCCGAGACCACAATTATTCGTAGTGCATTTCTTTTAGAACATAAATGGAAATTAAAAAAATCCCACCTGCGCTTTCTCAATGAAAATTTTACAGTGTGTTGTACTACTTTTGGGACAAATTATATCAAAATTATAGAAAACTTCATCGGCTCTAACTCAAAATATGGACAATTTTATGTTTAGGGCGTCTTGAAATCTTTTTACAGCTTCCGAAGTGCTAATTTTTAACCTTTTTCAGCTGGACCAAATCACTACTTTCCTTTGAAATTCTGGACCCTAATTTTTTTTTACTGTGTAATTTCACCCCTACTTTCAATTTGAAGCATAAAACATGGAGAAATAAATTTGGAAGGGGTATGAAAAATATTGGCAAGTAACCCACTGTCAACACTAGGGACTATAACAACGAAAATCAAGGGACGACAATTGTGGTCTCGGACCTAATAGACTGTTTGAACGGCAAGCTACACCACTTATACAAAACGCCCTTATTGTTACAAACTCCTTTACAGGAAATATAGTATTTTGTATCACCTACATTACCTTTTTAGCAATTATAACGTAGTCAAACCTTTTTGTCGATACATTTAAGACTAACGGTGAATAATAAAACCTATCACAGTTCCATCGTATTTTAGCGTGCTATACCATCGTACTTTAGCAAACAAACAACCATCGCACTTTAGCGTGAGACAACATCGTACTTTAGCGTAGACCATCGCACTTTAGCGGGACTATTGCAATTTAGAGAACCTTCGCACTTTAGTCCTACAGATATAACAAACCAGTTTGAATACATATTAGCGGCCAATGCTATTAAAAGAAAAGCGCATACAATTTGCCTAAACCCAACAACTAGAGTTTACAAGAAACTTTCTTTTTTCTATTAGAATTCAATTAGCCTACAGCATCGTCTTAATTGCTAGAATACAAATATAATTTCATTTAATACACTTATGCATTGCTGAATTTTTTTTTCTATTGGTAATAGTGTGTGTACAATAAAACTGACAGACTTTAAAAGCATTCTTTTATAGTTTTCATTCTCAGTTATGCATTTATTGTATAATACATATATAAATAAAGGCAACAGTAGTATACTGATGTTCAAAAGTCATGATTCGATTGAGAAAAAAAAAACAAATCCGGGAAGGAGGAAAACATCGGAACAACAGAAACACTGGAAAACAATAACAAACATCTTTTTTATGTCTGACCTAATCATTGAAATAATGCGCAGCATGCACCTGAAAAGTTGAATTTTAATGTTCAAATCATGAGGTATGAACTGAAAATCTGTGTTTTTCTCTCTCTCACTTATTAATACTGTAAACCAACTTATTTTCGCGGATACTATGTTTCGGTGAAGTCCTTTCATGACAATTTCGCGACGATTTGATTTCGCGATTTTCAAATTTATTTGATGTAATTCATTAAGGAAAGATCCAAGTTTTACAATTTCGTGACGATTTTAATTGGCTATTTTGTCTATTCACGGATGTCGCGAAAATATATCGCTCGCGAAAATTAGTTGGTTTACAGTAGTTATCCACCGCTGATGAATACTATTTAACCAACATATTAATTGATTGACAGACAGAGCATTCGACCATTTCTGGTGTGGAAGTTTTAAGTTCAATTATGTCTGAAGCGTTTATGGCATGAATCTACATATTGATTTGGTCATAGGAGGTAATTTATAAAAATTCTGTCTACAGGACCGCTGTTGTAAATACAGAAAATGGAATTTCTGAAATGATTTTATCTTAAAATATTAAAACAGGAACAAACTATTGGCAAGCGCATCGATAAAATCAGTAGCTTATTACAAGCTACATTCAACTTCAGATCCGAATTTACTATAAATCTTAACAACGCCAAGATATTAGTTTCAGCCGCCTAAACTATAACTCTTATGATACTAAAATAAATGATTATAAGACAAAAAATCTTATATTTCCAAAAATTTTTTATTTTTTCAGAGTAGAGAATTAAAAACTGTAACTGGGTATAAATGCCTCGGTATATTTTTTGCTAAAAGAGGTTCATTTCTAAAGACAGAATCATATATTTGTGAACAAACTACAAAAGCAATGCATGGTATTTTTTTTTTTTTTTTTTTTGGTAAAAGTGAAGACAAAACAGTTTCACACATTCCCCATTTCCTTTCTCAATTTTATGTCAGTTAGACATTTTTGATAAAATGGTTTTACCTATTATTTTTTATGGTTCGGAAATTTGGGGATTAGAAAATTGTGATTTGATAGAACGTGTACATTTAAAATTTGGTAAGCTTGTTCTACATTTAAAACAAAGTAAACCTAGCTGTATTGTTAATAAAGAATTGGGTAGCTATCCTGTAATTGTTAATGCCAAAGTTCGTATGGTTAGCTTCTTATGTAGATTACTATGTGGTAAAGAAAGGAAAATATCATGTCTATTGAATCAAATATTTCAATTCAATTCTCTATTTACACTTAGCCACAAAATATGTGTTACATGAGGACAAATTATAAATCAAATACAATAAATGACAGAATAGACCGGTAACTAAAAACAAAAGTGTAATTTCCAAAGATCAGAAAACTTATAAGATACATGCATCTTTCTGAATGAAGGTAGATAGTTTCTTGGTAAATATAGCTAAGTTATACAATATTGTATATTAATTTTTTCACTGTAAATGGATATGATTTGTGAAAAAAATGTTTTTGATACCTTCTGAATAGTTAGCAAAGGTACCAGGATTATAACTTAGTACGTCAGACGCATGTTTTGTCAACATAAGACTCATCAGTGACGCTCATATAAAATATTTATAAAGCCAATCAAGTACAAGTTGAAGAGCATTGAGAATGAAATGTCAAATACATGTATCTGGTTGAACCAATTGTAAGATAAATGAGTAATTTAAAGTATTGAGATGAAACTCAAAGACTAGTTTTTACAGAATTGCCTCAGCTAAATTAACACTACTCCTAAATGCTTGTGTTATAGAAATTTTAAAACTGATGTTAAATTGCAAAGCTTTTTTCTAATCGTCAATATTTAATCAATTTTTGTTTTGTAAATTTAGATGTGAAAGTTACCGATTACCTATTTAGGCGAGAAGGTGGAATAACATATCCAGAAATGGTAGGTGGTGTCATCTTTGCGAATTAAGAGACTTAGGTGACGAATATCATTATGTTATGTCATGTATATTAATCAAAAAAGAAAGAGGTTGGTACCATACTATTGTACTCTTCGTCCAAATATTTATAAATATCAACAATTGATGAGCTCTAATGATTATATTGTTCTTGAAAAATTATGTACATTTATAAAAAATATAAATGTGAGGGTCACTCCTCCTGGTTATTTGTAATTTAATGTTTATGTTTGTATTGTTCACATGTGCTTTAATATCTAATGTTTATACATATATAGTCTCTGTAACTATGTAAGTTGTAGTTAATGAGAAATAAAATTCATTCATTCATTCATACGTTATAATCCTCACCATGTGGTGCTAGTACATAAAAATATTTTTTTAATTGTCTTACCTTTTAAAATTAGTGCCAATTTGTTAGTGTATAAACCGGTTTATTTATGTAGATGTTAAAACATAAGGAATGACATATTATTGACACATTAAAAATGTTTTACTTTTTTATGGGTGACAGTGATCATCAATTTGTTTCAAATCAAGACATTGAATTAGTCACATGACGTGAGAGGTGTAATTTCTGTAAATTATACGGACAAAAAATATACTCAATAGATGAAATGTGTAAGTAACATCATCAGTTATAATCTTTCATTTTCTGTTTTCGCTATGAGAGATTTAACATAAGTTTGTTTTTTTATTCATAAAGATGTCCTCTTGGAATAGTCGGTTTCAGAAAAAGGTACGTTTAATCAACAGGACAACTAAGTTCTTAATTCTTGTTTATTTAATATAACAGTTCATATATATGCAATACTTTATGTTTTATTTTTATCATATTGTATTGTTATAGTGACATAAACATCATATTAAGTATTTTTGTTTGTAGCTTTCGTATGTGTGGAAGTTTATATAAACTCAAAAGTATACACATAATAATAATATATGACAGGATTGACGATGAGAAAGCTTCTCGTTAGAGTCCAAATGGCGTAGATGTATGCAGCAACAATTTGAATATGTCACTTTGCAGCCTCTCAGACTCTCAAAATGAGAATAATGATGTATAAAGAGCCTTCAAAATCCCGATATACTAAAACAATTAACAAAACAAAAACTATGAAAGATAGCAAACAACCGTAACGGCCTTAAATCGCTTAGATTTTATATCTTATTGTTGGATAGTCGTGACGGTCTCTTTTGCAATCATACAGCATCTTCAATTGTTTTTATTTATTTCATATGTAAATAAAAGGGAAAAAACGTTCATTTGCTCGGTAAATTCAAAGGTGATAAAAAGCTTACAGCAGGTAACTATTGACATGTCGTCATATAATGTATTTGTAGATAACTATACAGAATACCAAATATAAATGTCCTTAACAAATGTGTGGTAACGGAACCTCCAACTTTATAATTTACCGACAATGCATAAATTTAATTGTTTGAAATCTAAATCACTGAAATAGCAAACCGGTTCGGAAATGAACACAGCATTAGAAGGTTACAAAGTAACATCATCGTTCAAAACAGGAAAATTAACAATCGGGAACGAAAGTGATATGTGTTAACCCGTTGGATCAATGATGAAATTATGCACCATTCTATCTATATGATTTTAATGCATACGTATTGTCAACGGAGACGTTTGATTCTGTTTTAAGTTGTATTTTATCATAAAATAACGTAGTTTTTACCAATGAATATTCCCTTGTTTTCATACGATGATACATCAAATGACAAGACAAGTCATGTAATGTAAATTATTAATTATCAGTTTTTATAATATTTTGCAAATTTGTCTGTTTGCAATGTTATATACTTCTCATAATACATGTTCGCTTACACAAGCAAATATTTACTTTTGTATATACATGTCGGGAATAACACCTACTAATTTATCAGGTGTGCCCATATTGTATGTTAATTATAGAACACTTAATGGTAGTTAAAAGATGTCTTAAACATGTGGGAAACCGGTGTGAGGATTTTCCTAATTTTGTACACCTCGATACCATTCTTTGAATTAAATTACAAATAAAAGAATTGAAATGAACGGACGCGAAAGAAGGAACCGTGGACGGTATTCTGAGGTCAGTATGCACTATTTGTTAGACAAGAGAGATAAATTCTAAAAAGCGAATGCTTAGCCATTTTATACAGCACGATAACAATGAATAGTTCTTGACAATGTTCTCTTTGTTAAAATGTGTATTAAAATCAAATTTTAGTATTATGCAAACAAAATATTTCAAAATAATGTTTTTATAACAAAATTAACAATTGTTATAGTTTGTCATTTATGATTTATGACAAAACAAGAACCTATGCAATGATATTAACATGTCAAAAACGTCAATAAAGATCATGTTTTTGTTCGAATATAGAAATGTGTGGAAGGCTATGCCTAAATGATTTTTAGTTCTTATAAGAAAACAATTTATTGTCTGGCGTATATAAATATTAGAAACTTGTGATGTTTAGATATGCCACTTCACAATTAAGATACAAAACTTAAATTAAAAAAGTGTTTTTTACGATTGACAACTATCTTATCAGTGTGTCAATATGTATACTTGCATAAGTGTATAGTTAGCAGACTTTCCATAACATGGCTATAGATAATTCGTTTAACTGTATATACTAGTTACCTTTATGGTGTTGGGGTGTGAATGTTACATGTTATTTTTCTTGGCCTTAAGCATACAAATGACATTTCAAAATTGAATTATGCTATTCAGTTTTCATATTGAACTCTGACTCACACAAGACTGTGTTTACCTGTTGTGATTTTTTTGTGCAATAGAAGTAAGAAAAAATCAATTAATGTTGCTATTAATTATATAACCATATTTTTATCACTTATTCGAAAGGAGAGAGAAGGAGGGGGAGAGATACAGCTCTAGTCCAATTATAATAACAGACAATGACGTAGCAAAATTAAAATAAAACAAAACATCACAAACAAACAAACAAATTCTAAAGATGATTACGTTTTGGGATTTAATATGACTGCATATAAATAAACATTTATTTTGGATAGAATAACATATATGTTATCACATAAGCAACGATAACTTATTTGTTATCACATTAGCAACACGACGGGTGCCGCAAGTGGAGCAGGATCTGCTTACCCTTCCGGAGCACCTGAGATCGACCCTAGTTTTTTGGTGGGGTTCGTGTTGTTTATTCTTTAGTTTTCTATGTTGTGTCGTGTGTGCTGTTGTTTGTTTGTCTTTTTCATTTTAAGCCATGGCGTTGTCAGTTTGTTTTAGATTTATGAGTTTGACTGTCCCTTTGGTATCTTTCGTCCCTCTTTTATAATAAGTTATATTCTTTTGGAAGGAATTCCGTATTTTGAATCTTATTTATAATATTGTATGAATGCTTAAATTAGCAACTCGACGGATGGCACATGTGGAGCAGGGTCTGTTTTAGACATATTTTTTTTTTATATATTTAACATTATTTTCAAAGTATAAAACAACTTTAAAATCATATCGGTAGTATCCCCTTACATTAATAAACATTGTTTACTTATTATAGTGGCCACATATGACAACCCTGTATAATAGCAACAGTCGTATAAATGAAGCAGGAAACAACAATGATGTTCCATTGAGTACTATTGAAAACAGCTTTGAACCACCTAATTCGCATGGATATTTTCGCTATAATGGACACAGAAATGATACTTTAGATTCAGTGATATCAGAAGGAATAAGTTCACGTCCACCGTCTTTTAAACACGAGGAAGACGAACGAGCATCGTCTTACGAGCTTGGAGACAAGTTTAAAAGAGGGTCCACATGTAGAGTGATACTTTGTATATTTTTCGTACTTTGTTTTATTGGAGTAGTTATTGCCGGTGTTGTGTTGTCTGTTTTACGTAAGTTTTTGAAAGCTAGAAATCCATATTTTTGTTTCTATAACTATATTTTGTGTCCTGAACACATTTCAAAAGGATGAAAGATTTGACATGTGATGCCGCTTTCAATCATTTGTGTAATGTTTGTTTAACAACTTTACATGAAAATATAGCGTAATAAGTGTTTTTTCTATCATGCATCATTATAAACAAATATTATGAACGGGAGTTCTTTTTTAACTTCGAAACTGTTTGTCTATCCATCAACTAAATGCCTTTGGTTTTTTCATGTCAATAAAAACGATGGCTTATTTTGCATAATATATCATGTGATTTGTAGTTAATAATTTCTAACATAAAGTTAAAAATGATTTATAAATATACATAATGTTTTGACTTTTGAAGGTAAGATAGGAATGTTTAAATATTTAATATGAATAGATCACAAATGAAATTTTACGTCCGACCTGTGAGTAGCGGGTCTTTGCAACGGTTCGTTATACCAAATCCATGTATCAGATAGACAGCCGTGAAGTTGACCTAATGTAACAATACATTGCACAGGATATATATATTTTTTAAGACGTAATATTTCCAAAAGACAAGTTCAATGAATGGTGTTGCTATTCAGTTTTTTAATGTCTTAAAAAGATATTATGCGTGACAAAGCTACAAATCATCGCGCAAACATTTATTTAAAATATAATATTTTAGTTTGGTTCTTAAAACTGCAATACGAAAAAAATGTTAAAATTTTTATTGACGTTCACAAATGTTACTTGTATGTCTCTGTCATTTCAGTGTCACAACGAATACTCCCAAAGAAGGTGTCCAGTAAGTAAAATAATACTTTTGGTTTCTTAATTTTGTATTGAAATTTTGATGACTTTTCTTCTGTTTTTTATATTGATCATGAACATATTGCTTTTTCGACATTTTTTTTTTTTAAATTATCACCATGTTATCTGCTAAATATATTTCACTCCATTATTTAATAAAAAAAAAATTGAGAAGACATATGATTTCCTATGAGAGATCTATCACCTATAGTTCAAATGAAGTGGGCATTTGTTAATCAATATGAGTATTACTTTTGATATCTGAAAATGTTTCTAAATAATGAACACTGCCTCTGTGGTCTTTGTTCGTAGAGAGAAGAGCTCAGGCTTGGTAGGTAAATGCGATCTGTTGTACTGTTAATTTTTGTTTTTAATTCCTGTTGTCTCTTTCACACATTTTTCATTATGCTTCTGTATCAATCTAACACGTAGATATGATAAATGGGATCTCACTTACTATTACATACTATGATGTTTGACATCATTAACCTCTAGACGAATAATAGTTTCAGTAGATACATGTATCAAGGGCAAAACTAAAATAGTAAAAGAGATTTGTAATGTACTTAAAGAAAGTTTATAACTTAAAATTTTAGTTTTTTTGAAAATACAGATGAAACGACCACACCTAACTTCTCAGTGAACACAGATACATAATGCGATGTACATTATGTAGGTTAAATTTCAACTCTCTATATAGTACTGGATTTAAAGGACCATCAACAAAAGTACAAATTGAAACGTGACCATATGTATGATAGCAGCCTATACATATAAAAGAACTTAAAACGCATTGCATCAAGCATTGTGTGTGTAATAGATATGCATTAATTTGATACTTCTTAACAAGCATAACATAGCAAACTGTCTCAGGTATTTGGAAATTTTATAGTGATTTGGAACGGTTCAGATGTGAAGTGCATGGTCGCAAGATTTAATAAAAGGCTGTATGTTAAGGTACAATTTTCCTCGGTTCATCTTATTCTAAGCATATTATTGAGGGAAAGTAAGGCAATAATTCTATACCTAATGTAGGTTATACGTCAATAAGACAGCAATCAAACGACAAACAAATATTAATTACTTCTAGAGGGCTACACATAGTATAGTTTTCAACAAAAGAAAGGTGTCTACACTATACGACAATTTCTAAATCTTAATTTATTAAAAAGTGTAAATGAATTAATCAAAAACGATGAAAACAATCTACCATCAAATTGCAATTCTCCGAATAATGTAACAATTTAGGAAAACGCCTAAATATAAAAAAAGAGTTAATGATTTAATACCTACCAACATTTAACTACATAAAAGCGTATTTCCCCCTTTTCTTTGTTCTACAAGAAACTTTCTTAGGAGCCTTGGATTTTGAAATATCGTCCGCATATTTCCAAAATGTTCACATTGATTGATGACGTCATGTGTTAAAACAGTTATTGGCCAATCAAATCGGTATATATGATTTGATCTGCACGGCTAGGGATGACCCTTTAACCCGAACTTCTACGTTGTATGGGTTAATTAGGGTCACCCTAGCCGTGCAGATTAATCATATATAACGATTTGCTTGGTCAATAACTATAACTTATTCGTAATGCATAAGTGGATAATAATTTGATTATCCATGCATCTAAGTAGATCTGTAAAATACATGTATGAGGTATAGGTATTATTACACTATCATTGAAAGATAGTCTGTATTACATTTTGAATTTGTGAATTAATTGTTGGAATAACATGCATACCCTATGCGGAAAATGAGTTTTTTTATGTTTCTAAACAAAATCGTTTATCAAAACTCTTGATATTACAATACTTCCTGTACTTTCTTTTTAGAAACGTTCGAGTCTACAGCTACCCTAAATAATGCAACATTTACTGAAGCTTTAACAGATGTTAATAGTCCCCAATTTCACAAACTAGCAAAAGACTTTTGTGAAGCAGTAAGTTTATGTTTAGTTCAATTGATTTTCCTCTCAATGCTCTTCAACTTCGTACTTTATTTGGCCTTTTTAACTTTTTTGGCTTCGAGCGTCACTGATGAGTCTTTTGTAGACGAAACGCGCGTCTGTCGTATATATAAAATTTAGTCCAGGTATCTATTATGAGTTTATTCAGTATTTTTGTGATTTTACGTTTTACATAGTAAACATTTTATCTTCGAACATGAAAATTTTCAGAATCCCTTTTACCAATTTTAGTTATACTTTATACTTTTTGATTTATTAATGAAGTTATTAAAATGCTAAAAATAGCTATCCTTGTGTTTATTGTTTTGGCGTAGTTTAAACTTGAGCTTAATAGATAAAAAATGCAACCGGTTGTCATTACTTTGTTTTATTTAGGAGTTGTTCAACCACGATATCATACTTGGTTTTGCTGTATCCTAAAACAGCTAATTAACTTGAAATCTAAGCGATAGTAATGAGCGAATTTGAAAGACCAAACAAAGATTTTAATACGTCTAATTTACGACCAGAAATGATGTTTGAGAAAAGTGATGTTGAAATACCTTTTTTCTTGCTTGAAAACTATCACAAATGATGCAGTTCAGTCTTAAAATAATACTATATTAAAAATTGATAGCACTACCCGATTGTTTCGTCTACAAAAGATTTACTATTGGCGATTTAATTAGAACAGTTGTAAAATCATAACAAAGTAGAAGAATATCGAAAATCATAAACAAACAAAAAAGTGCTTAAATCGAGATTTGGTATTAATGCCAATAAGACAATTATCCAAGATTTGGTATTAATGCCAATAAGACAATTATCCACCGAAGGACAAATGTAGTTGATGTCAGCATTTTTTTATAGGCAACAGTACGGCTTTAAACAAAGTAAAACATCTGTACAATATAGTTGAAAACTAAAAACGGTCTAATTTATAACAAAACAGTTAGTAAAAACAAATATGACAGACATGAACCAACGACAAGAACTAAACTACATGGTCCGGCCTTGGAACAGGCACGCACAGAATGTGTTTGTTAAGATCATTTAGTTGTGTTGAATGTCTGTAATATCTGTTTCACACAATTTTGGCTGCTGGATCGTTAACAAATACTGTCTGTTTCGCAGCTCCAAATTTGGTCAATATATTACAACTCTAAATAAAAGAATCGCATTCTAGTGGGAGGTTTAGTTAGCTGTAACACCAGGTTTAATCTGCCATATTCTACGAAAATTGCATGTACCAAGTTTAGAACATGACAGCTGTTTTGAATTTGTTCAATTGGTCGATTTATATAGTGAAGCATTTGATTTTTGTAGACTTTATGAACTTTCCCCTTTTTGAATTCACCTTGATATTTAATCTAATACTTGTTTGCATGGTGTTATAAGAATAATGAAATAATACTATTCTAGTTGATATTTAAAAAACTTTTTAGTTACTTCATTAATGCATTGACATTTACAGATGAAAGCAATGTTTACCTCATCATCGTCACCTTTCATCGACGATTACGAAGATTGTGAGGTACTGTCATTCAGGTAATTTAAGAAATAATTATTCAGTAAGATGAGACCAATTTTAAAAAAAAATTCTGAATCAAGAAACACACACAATTTATATTTATACATGATCTGTTTAAAACAATTATGAGATCACTTTAACACAAATGTAGCTGAATCGGTGTTCGTGATACCTTCTCGATATAACAAGCAAAATAGCAACAAAAACTGGTTAAAACTTCAGCATTTGCCAAATAGCACAACTTTTTATGTCCTTAACAACAGTTGGTCAGCAAATACAAATCTTGTTTATAATAATACAGTCATATTCCAATATAGAATAGCAAAAAGAGAAAAGAGACAGAAAACACAGTTGTCATAGTATCATATCTATTTACAATGAACTTGTTAGTTGTCAATTCAACGTTATTTTACTGAAGAAGAGTATCGCATACATATGGTAATCTATGCGTCAAGTATTCAAGGTTTTGCTGTTGTTTTCAACACAAGGCTGTGTGTCACCGCTTGCATAGCACTTTTTAAAGGAATGTTATTTCAAATGAAGACAATACAGAGCAACATCGTATTTTAGTAAAGTTTTTTTACATAAATAAGGCCGTTAGTTTTCTCGTTTGAATTGTTTTACATTATCTAATCGCGGCCTTTTTATGGCTGACTATGCGGTATGGGCTTTGCTCATTGTTGAAGGCCGTACGGTGACCTATAGTTGTTAATTTCTTGTCATTTTGGTCTTTTGTGGATAGTTGTCTCATTGGCAATCATACCACATCTTCTTTTTTATAATACTAAAATATTTGGTATTTAATATACTGGAAAAACAACTTCATTTGAACCATTTCACATCAATAGCTGAGAACATATCTTATGTACTGTTAAATTGGTATTTCTTTTAGTTGTTCCAAAACTCAAGTAATGAGTTGTGGAAATAGAGAAATAAGGAACACATAAAGCAATATCTTACAACCTTGTGCTTAAATCCATCATTGCAATTTCAGTTTAATGTAAATCATAAGAAATAATATGCAAAAATCATTTCAAAACTTAATTCAGTTTACACACAAGCTAATTATCTTTTAAATGTTTTGAATTACAGACCTGGCAGTGTAAAGGTTAGATTTAGATTAGGCTCAAAGATATATTCAGAAGTTAATATGGAAACTATATTAGGGCAGTTTAAAAATCATTTACAAAATATGATCACACGAGAAGGACCATGGAATCCACTAAGAATAGATGAAACAACTATTTTAAATTTCAAAGAAGTGGAGCCAAGATACAGAATAAAATACAGTAGCCAGTTCAAGATGTGGACGGAGAAGACATTAACAGAAAATCTCTTAACTAGGTATATACAGTCCTCTTTAAAAGAGAAAGAAATAATGTCTTCACAACGTATAATAGAATCAACAGAGATTGAACCATCCCCGTCTCTTGATAATTTTTCCTCTATAAAAGTGAAAGAAGTAATGTCTTCACAACGTATTATAGAATCAACAGAAATTGAATCATCCTCGTCTCTGGGTTTGTCCTCTTTAAAAGAGAAAGAAATAATGTCTTCAAAAAATATTATAGAATCAACAGAAATTGAACCATTCGCGTCTCTTGATAATTTGACCTCTTTAAAAAAGAGAGAAATAATGTCTTCACAACGTAATTTAGAATCAACAAAAATTGAACCATCCGCGTCTCTTGGTATGTCCCCTTTAAAAGAGAAAAAAACAATGTCTTTACAAAATGTTATAGAATCAACAGAAACTGGACAATCCTCGTCTCTTGAAAATTTGTCCTCTTTCAAAGAGAAAGAAATAATGTTTTCACAACGTATTATAGAATCAACAGAAATTGAACCATCCCTGTCTCTTGATAATTTGTCTCCTTTAAAAGAGAAAGAAATAATGTCTTCACAACGTATTATAGAATCTACAGAAACTGAACCATCATCGTCTCTTGATAATTTGTCATCTTTAAAAGTTAAAGAAATAGTGTCTTCACAACGTATTATAGAATCAACAGAAACTGAACCAACCTCATCTCTTGAAAATCTTTCATCTTTAAAAGCGAAAAATATAATGTCTTCACAAAATATTATAGAGTCAACAGAAACTGGACCATCATCGTATCTTGAAAATCTTTCCTCTTTAAAAGAGAAAGAAATAATGTCTTCACAACGTATTATAGAATCAACAGAAATTGAACCATTCTCGTCTCTTGATAATTTGTCCTCTTTAAAAGAGAAAGAAATAATGTCTCCACAACGTATTATAGAATCAACAAAAAATGAACCATCCTCATCTTACATTTCTGAATATGTGGGGCCAAAAACATATATTCAATCTTCATCGGTTTTGAATTCTTTTGTATCTAGCTATGCAGATAATGAAATAACAACTGTCCATTTATTTAATGATGAAATTTCTAAATCAAAAATCAAAACCGGTTTAACGATGCTATATTCAACGGAATTATCTACTAGGAGGTTCAAAATGTCTCACGAAACTACTTATTCCGATACCATTCTTACATCAATAGTGTCTGATAAATTGTCCAATGACTTTCTTCACACCGAAAAGTACCAATTAGAGTATATGGAATCTGAAACACATAGTTTGAATTCTGCGCATGCAACAAAATTATATATTACACCTGACATGGTTGTTACCAGTACTCTAATGTTTACTTCTGATAGCAGTGTATTTAGTATGCCTCTAAAAGATTATCGAAAAATTGATGCGAGTCAGGTTTATGTTGATACTTCAAGCGCCAGAGATCAGAGTAAAGTTGGATTAGAAGAATTAAACAATTTTTCTACACAGTATCAGTCTTCTTTTTCTGGTTCAGGTCACTCAGAAGATATCATATCATCAAAGACAGCTCATGTCACAGAGACAATTAACAATAATATTCAAGTGTATTCGGATAATGTAACACGAACATTTAATCAAACTCGACCTGATTTACAATTTCATACGACTACAGCAATGTATTCAGGAGGAAGCTCACAATTGACAATGCTCTCATCTCTATCACTTTTAAACACACCAGTAAATGTAAATACTTCAGATAACTTTGATTTCATAAGTAGTAAACTTACTTTAGATGGTGACGAATTTAGAAAAGCGTCAGTAAGTAGTACAAACATATCACCTGATAAAACAATGTCATTGACAGCAGACAATATCATGCATACAGTCGCATCAGTTGATAAACGTGTAAGTTCTACGGTAGAGCCATCCTCCGTAGAGGGGTTAACGAGCAGTTTGCTAGAACGCATAACAAATTCAACCACAAAGTATATAAGTCAATCAGCTTTACCTTTGAATAAAACAGGTCGGTATTTGTCAACAACATCTATTTTCACTGATCCATCTTCGCCATTGACAATATTGTACAGCTCCGATACATACGCATCAGTATCAACAACAATAAATCTAGAAACAACTTTTGTCGATGTTAATCAACAAAGCTTAAAACCCGACTTAGTTACAAAAATGGAACAAACTTTTGAAAAGTCATCAATGCCATATGTCGGTTCTATGACAGAAACAGGAAGTTCTACATCGGAATTTCCTTTTCACGAATCTACTTATCTCAGATATATGCAACAAGTCGTTAGTGAAACGTCTATCGCTTTCCAATCTAGTAATGAATATAAACAAGATAGTGCAATGCGTTTATATGAGTTAAGTGCAATGTATGAGACTGAATCCACAATGCCATTTTCAGATAAGAATACTTCTAATTCTACCCAAGAACTAAGACCATCATCATCAACAGAAGTTGCTTATGGCTCATATGTATATGTTTCACCCGATACTTTGTTATCCGAAAACCGAACCTCAATAGCAATTGACAAATTCTATAGTTTCAGTCCGGATCCACCAAACGATCATCGGTATCTTCAATCATCGCAACCCACGTTTTCTACTATGACAGAACAGTCCTTTACATTGGTGAAGCATGTTTCTTCTGAAGTTGAATTTTCATCTACTATTTATACGTTTTCAGCTGAGTATTCAGATTCGTCTGACATCATGAGAAATATCGGTTCATCTTTAATATCATCTGCAATAGATGAACATGTTTCAGTAACAGACACATCGTCAATATCGAACTCCTTATATGGTATACAACCAAATATAACCAATAACCCGATAACAGAAAAACTGTATGTAACAAAACTGAAACCCGAAATAGAAAACGAAATATTTATAAATGAAACTTGGATTATATTACCAGTAGATGACTCGTATTCTTCTAAATTGATAATAACCCCGCAAAAAGAACAAATGATTTCATCTCAAATAATTTCAAAACAACTAGATATGATGTCAAGTAGAGAGAGCGAATCTCAGCATTCTCTCATTTCTCTTGATAATCAACATACAAAATCCCTTACTTTTGAATCAGTGGACAGTTCAGCAGCAACGAAAGTTGTATTCAATTTACAACTTCAATCTCAAGTACAAGAAAATACATCTATTGTGGATTCAATGACAACTTTAGCTGTAGAAAGTTCCATCCTTCAAAATAATGAAGTAGACTTTTCTCTCTATAAAACTGTTAATACAACACTATCAAAATCATTTACCAATATATTGTCACACAAAACAAGTATTGACAAGCCGATAAACATGTATATTGAACCAACAACTGTGCTGAAAGCTACTACAAATATAGATGAATTATTTGCAACTCGAAGTGTAATATTTGAATCTCTAAATAGAAACAGTTCTAAACTCTTTTTGTCAGAAACTAAGCCAGTGCCTGAAGTCATTACTAATGTACTTACATCATATGTTGAAGAACAGCCTTCATTGACAAATCTAAAGACTTCAATCGACAGTGCAGAGTTGGCTTCTGTGACAAGTTTTATAGACTTATTATCACAGCAGGAATCTGGAATAACTGACCATTTTGATAGTACTTTACTTTCAACTGAAATCATTGCTTCAGTTTTAATCGGACACGCTGAAAATAACACTTCAAATACCTTCTCATTGCCCATATCGAACAGTTCAATCTATAATTCGTCAACTGCTTCGACAATTAGCACGGCTGGTTCTTTGTATGGACCAATGCCCCCAATGACAGTTGTTGATGAACCCATCTCTGAGGAATGGGTTCTTATTGAACCTGTTGATATATCATTACTTTCTGAGGAACACGTTTCTTCCAATGTCTTAATTTCACATTCTTCTATAGAAAAAAAGGAATCATCGAATACACAATCCGCTGCAGTTGATCTATCATGGACTAATTCTGAAAAGTATAGTTTATTGTTTGCGGACATGTTATTATCAGAAGCAAATATTCTTCAACCTGTTGTGTCAACACCGTCGTTCTACAATCCCTCAAATATAGACTTATATACTACATTCAGTATCAACGAAGAAACAGACATAGCTGATGTTTCCTCTTCATCTCTTATAAAAAAAGAAAAACTTGAATCCAAATTTCAAACTTTTGAGAAGACATTTACATCATTGATACAAAGTAAATTTCAAACAGCATATGCAATGGATCAACTCTTTCCTAGTGAGTCACCTACAACATCACATGTATCTGATAAAGATTTTAAAACTACACGAACGATTGCTGACACAGCTTTTTCAACTGAGAAGAATTTACAATCCGATTTTAATTATGTTGAAGCTACCTCAATAACATTGAACAAAGGAGAGTCAATATTAGAAGGAAACCAATCTACTGAGTTTATTTTAAAATCAACAAAGTTAGCTGAAAGGAATCCCGTAGACAATACATCATCTAACTTTGTCGTAGCATCGCAGTATGACAACATACCTTCAATTAGAAGTTATATGATATCTTCGTCTGATTTTCCTAGTGAACCTCTTTCAATGATGAATTCGATTGACCAAATAATAGAGGGCACAATAGTTTCAAAGATTCAAATGTCACCCGATAAAAGATATTTTTCTTCCATTACGAAGGATAACATTTCTCATATTCCTACTGATCATTATACGTACAGTAATGATGTTATGGCTTCAAGCTCCATAACTAGCAATATGCAACTCTTAACAAATGGAAATATACCAAACAAGACTCCATTTGAACAAACGTTAAAGGTAGAATCTATGAAGCTGCCATCTGATGCTTTCCAGTCTTCGGTTCAAAAGGAGGAAATCTTTAAAACTGAATTCAATGAAATTAACATGCATTTAATTACACCATCACAAATACAAAATGTGCAAGAAAGTTCGTTGTCCTTAATCTCCGTGTTTGCAGTGAACGTAGATGATCAGATACAACAGAAATCGCAAACTGCTTCCGTTTATTATTCATCTATCAGACCATCGGATGTTGTGTTATCTAATTACATCAATATGTCTACAGCAAGTAGACCTCAACTTACGATTAAATCTACATCTGCTATTGAGAAAAACATTTCGTCTTCCAAATTGGCAAAAAATGGCATTATTTCTCAGAAAACACCAACGCAAGACGTAGTAACATCTTCTATACTCAACATTCCTGATATTTTGCCTAATGCCTTTTATGACACACATAGCAGCTTATATCCTACCTATCTTAGTTCTATAACAAGGGAAGTAATTCAAATTATAAATCATTCATCTACGTCTGAAATACAAGAAAATATGGCAATGGACATATCTTTGCTAAATAGTACATTATCTACTGAAAAAAGTGAACAACACGATATATCATCAAGCGCAGAAAACTTCCTATTCAGCAAAAGTGAGGAATTGGATTTCTTTAAAACTACAACACAACCATCTTCAAATATAGGGATAGACAACATAATGTCAAATGTGTCCGCTTCGAAACAAAGCATCGTCGATGGTGTGTCAACTAAACAAACTGACGTTAATGATACATATTGGATGAATAATGAGTTATCTCCTAGTTCAACTACAACAAAAAGCTCTACATACGAGCATAAAATCAATAAAACCATGGTGGTTGATGGTTCAGAAAATACAAATGCAGAACTTTCTGAAGAAGTATTAAGTTCAGCAAATCAATCAGATCTTGAGAACAATAAAACTTTCTTAAGCAAGATAATTATAACTGAAATATTGGAAACATCGTTCAAAAGCATACCTGACATTTTTATAACAGAAACAGTAGACAATTTTATTAGGACTTTTAGTTTGGATATTTCAGTGACAAATTTACATCTTTCTACATTATTTTTGACTTCTTCGGAATTAGATACAAGTGAATACTACAACCAAGGTTCATCTATTCATCCATCACAGAGTTTATCTCCATCTAGTGTTCTAAGCTCTTCCCAGGTACAAGATAATATACCAGATATTCTGAGATTTTTAGATACAACTCCATAGAAGCATTAACCATGACTTTAGTTTCATCATTGTTTTTAATTAATGTGACATTATGTTGGCTGCAATTACCTTCATTTCATCTTTCATGCATCATATTGTAATAAATTATTCAGATCCAATTTTATTTTGGCTATAATTGGTCATTATACTCAAAAATAGTTATTTTAAAGACTTATAAAACAACGAAACAAAAAGAATTCAATCTTGCATTTCAATAATCGCAAAACATAAACGTCACCAGTGTCTGAGCAAGCTCAGAACTTCTCGTCCCTTTTCTAAAATAAAGTCAAACGGAAGATACCAAGACCGTGTTGATAAATACTCCGTGTCAACATCACAAACAAAACACGGTGGTCTTAAAGTATAGATTCTAGGTATGACGTTGTTTATCATCTTATTTACATGTTATTGTGTTCTTTTATTTTTCTTTGTAAATTATTATCCTTACTGTTAAGGCTATTTTTGGTAAAATATTTTTGACTCGGTTCTGTACTTATGCATCCCGTTATTGTGTTATTGTGCTCTGGTAAATTTTGGCATTCTTGTCTTTCGTTTTATTTTTTTTGTTTTACATATTTGTTTGTTTTTATAGTGATAACAATTGTAACACCATGTTGACTGCTGTAACCCTACTTTTGACATTTTTAGCTGTAAATTATGTCTGTTTGCTTCGTTCACACATAGTTGTAAATATAATGGAGTTTGATGCGACTATCATTAAAGTGAGATAATATAAGTAAGCTTGATATAAAACCTGGTATAATCCATCATTTTCTACATAAAAAATGCTGGTACCAAGTCAGGAATTAGATAGTTGTTAACCATTTGTTTGATGTGTTTGAACTTTTAATTTTGCCACTTGATTAGGGACTGACTGTTTTGAATTTTCCTAGGAGTTCAGTATTTTTGTGATTCTACTTTTATGTTTAGGTACTTTGTTTTTATGACCTCTTTTTTTCTTTGTTGACAAATTTGTTTGATTTGTAGTGATTAAGATTATAAAATCAATACTAGAGTCTATACTTTAAGACCATTATGTACTGTTTGTGAAGTTGGCACGGAATAATTATCAACAAGGTCTTGGTATCTTGCGATGAACTTATTTTTTATACATCCCGTCAATTTTCTATGCTAATTTTTGTATTCATTTCTGATATTAAGCTTTGTCTTCGTGCCTTTTTGAGTTTCTTTGTCTCATATGACATGGCTCTAGACTGATATATTATCCGTTATTGTGCTATGGTAAATGTTTGTTGTATATTTGTTTTTGTTTCATAGTGATTAAGATAATAACATAATATAGACTAATGCACCCCTATTTTTGAACTTTATACCTATCATGTTTTGTTTTTGTTCACACATCATTGTCGATATAATGGATTTTTTTCAGATAAAGGAAGGGGATTGTTTAGTTTAAAAACCAGGCAGGTTTAATCCACCATTTCTTAGAAATGCCTGTACCAAGTCAAAAATATGCCAGTTGTTATTTGTTCGTGTGATGATTTTTTTAGCTTTTGATTTTGCCATTTGATTATGGACTCTCTGTTTTGAATTTTCCTCGGAGTTCTGTATTTTTGTGATTTTACTTTTTGGTTAGCTTTTTTTCTCTTCATATGACAAAATCGATCTTCTGGTATTATCAAAAAGGATAAATGGGTTATATAGGCTTAGATTGATGGACACTTCAAATTTTCGTTAGGGTTGTTTTCTGAAGACATTTACCCAGGTAAAGTACATCGCATAAGTTCTTGATTTCCTCTTTTACAATTGCCGTAACAGTTTTATTTGAGCTTTTAAGAAAATCAACAAGACTCATACGTCTGCAATATTAGAATTATATTCAAGTGACATGCAATCGAAAGACAAAATGTGGTATGATTGCGAATGAGACTCTTCACCAGAGACCAAATGACATAGACGTCACCGAAAGGCCTTCAGCAAGAGACAAGCCAAATCCGCATAGTCAGCTATTAGAGACCCTAAAATCACATTTGTAAAACAATTCTTACGAAAAAAAGTAACGACTAACAGCAAAACTCGAAAAAAACAAAACTTATATAGGCATCCAACAGCAAACGACGACAACTGAAATACAGGCTTCTGACTTTGGAAAGGCTTATACAGAATGACGGGATTTCATTAATTTGTTGGCGCCTAAAACTTCCCCTAAACTGGGACGGTAGTGAACCAGTTCAACATAAGAACAAACTATAAATATCAGTTGAATCATTAAATTGTATATCAAATACAGACAACCTCGTCTTGTCAACCAATTTAGGGGTTGTCCTGAGGATGTTTATACTATCAATTATGTAGTAAATTGAAAACTTGCAAATGTAAAGTCAAATCATCTTATTTGGACCAATCAGCAACTGTGCTAAAGAATAGTTTTTAATCAGTATTGATTTCGTTCGTTCTTATGAATTTTAAACAAATATTTACTTGATAGCTTATGAGAATGAGTTTTTAGTTTTAATCAAAAGTATTTCGATCGCTAAGGCTATGTTTTTTTAAATGCGAACCGTCCTATTCATGTCAAAATCCTATGTTCAATCAGTTTTACTTTGATATGGGGAAAAATTTATTAAAACCATGTCTTTTACAATTGCAGGTATAAGGACTCGTTCTAACTGCAATGTAGCAACATATGTTTTAAACTTAATTAAAATAGTACCCTTGTCCGAAAAATCAACCACCTATAACTGACTAAACTGGAACTAAAGCAGAACTTTGACATACGATCTCTTCTTTTATTTCAGTTTTACTTGAGGCAGTATACACCGTTGCTTTTGTTCAGTTACAATGTTTATAAATAGAAAATTTGTTTTTCAAATGTATCATACAAATCAAGCGAATGATATCGCTGATAACAGGTTTGACAGCCCTACAGTCAACAATCTATAATCAGTAATTTATATATACATGTATATAGTTTTTTGGTGGGGTTCGTGTTGTTTATTCTTTAGTTTTCTATGTTGTGTCATGTGTGTTGTTGTTTGTTTTGTTTTTTTTTATTTTTAGCCATGGCGTTGTCAGTTTGTTTTAGATTTATGAGTTTGACTGTCCCTTTTGGTATCTTTCGTCCCTCTTTTATATATATTTGTTGTCATTTAAATGTTTTTCAACGCAATGGGCTCGTATGACACTTATTTCCAGAATTATAAGATAAATCTTAACCTGTCCCTGGAACCCCAAATAGATGACATTTTTGAACGAATTTACATAAAAGAACCTAAAGCAAGACTGTAAAGCCTTTTTTTGCCGAATTTCCAAACACTTTGTTGAGTTTGGTTTTGTATTGTGAATGTTTTATACTCTTTTCACGATATATTTGTTTACATTGTAGCAAAAAAAGCCTCATTTTTTTTTTTTTTTTTTTTATACGCAAACAATCATAATATGGAATTTCTCACTACTACAGAATTTTGATTTCACAGCATTACTGGGAAGCTTATACATCGCCATTGCTTAAAAAAGAATACAAATAGACAAACAATAGTACAAAAAACACAACATAGAAAACAAGAGACTAAGCAACACGAACTCCACCAAAATATCGGGGTGATATCAGGGGATCCTCATGTTGCACCTGTCGTGTTGCTCATGTTAGTACAAAACCAGTAATAAGTCTAATTCGTAGATTACTTTAGTGAAAAGGGGCGAAATTGTAGTTACCACATTAGGAACATATTCGCCATCATCTGTGTAACAGATATTCCATAATAGACCTCCAACTCGTGATGGAGTCTGTAAAATTTACAAAGGAATGATTTCTACTTAACAATTTGGAACTCTAGGTTTAACAGATTCCTTGTTAGCAGGAACCCTCCATCAAGGACAATATGATAGGAAATGCACATCCTGGAATATCCTATCAATTGGGAGATATATACTCCGCATGCAGGCGCTGCTGGAATTTTGCTACATAGAAAAGGACAGTGACAATTAGGAAGCTGAAATCCTCTCTTTTGTCGTACATTTTTGTTATCAACTGATCCTTGTATAAAGGACACGTTTCGGCGTTACACACTCCTTACATGTTTTGGCGTACATTGACTTCCTATTATTGACATGTTTTTTTTAGACTGGACAAGTTTGAAGAGAAAGGCACTTTTCTTAGTGTTGCATATACAATTTTCCTGTATTTCTAATTGGTTTCTAATCTTTGAGTCGTTTGTTTATCTTCCTTTCGGTCAACATTAAAAAAACATCTTTTACAGGTAGAATGTTTAGTTTGATTCAAATTCAAAGTTAAGAAAATGTAAATTAACTATCGGGTTTTTAAAAATCCTTTTGGCATCATTGATACCCAATAAGTTTGAATTAAGAAACTTATATATCTCTAGATCAGTGTATGCTCATTTGTGTTACTCCTGTTTTTTAGCCAAACAAGTACAAAGTTGAAGAGCATTGAAGACCCAAAATTCCAAAGTTGTGCCAATACGGCTAAGGTAATCTATTCCTTGGATAAGAAAATCCTTAGTTTTCTAAAAACTCAAAGTTTTTCAAACAGGAAATTTATAAAAATGACCACATGATTGATATTCATGTCAACACCGAAGTGCGGACTACTGGGCTAGTGAAACCCTTGGGGACGAACGACCACCATCAGTGGCATTGACCCAGTGGTGTAAATAGTTATCAAAGGTACCAGGATTATAATTTAGTACGCCAGACCCTCGTTCACTTATATAAATTGTGACTTGGCTGGAAAGTTGTCTCATTGGCACTCACGCCACATCCTGCTATGTCTATCTAGTATTGACAAAGGAAATGCCATTGACGTATGAATCAAAACAAGTAAATCGACTGGATTTCAATTTATTTATATCACTTGGATAAATCATACAATAAAAAAACATATACTTATATACACATAATTATTACAATTATTTGACATTGTGTTACAATGCATCGTACAAATGTTTGTACTGTTTACCTCAAACTGTAGATTGTATATTTACTTATGAATATGCGCATACATAGAGAATGTGTGCTTCATACCTGTTTGTATATTAAAAGTGTTAACATAGTTTTCATGTACAAAATATTTTCTTTTATAAAAAAAAACCCACTTATATAGAGAACAAAATGAAATGTTGACAAACTAACGCTAAAAGTTTGGACAGATTTGAATACACCAATTGGTAAATGAATAATTAAAAATAAATACTGATACTAAGTTAATGTGATTTGCCTATTAGTAAACCATCATATGCACGTTTCTGTTTTGGGCTTGTTTGATATTTTTTTTACTTTCACACTGCACATATTGTATAACAACCTAAACCTATACACATTTGTCGACTGCAATAAAAGGGGGAATTCATATTTGTTGCAGAACACTTTAAATATGTCAATTTTGTATGATTGCCAACATTAGCAATTATGGGTCATTGTACGGCCTTCAACATTAGGAATAATCCATAATGAAGAGTCAGTTAAAGGGCCCCGACATAAAAAAATTAAATGCTGCGTTATGACATAGAATATAACATGTTCAAAAAACGAAAAAGAAGTGCAAAAGTCATAAAATAAATCTCAAATATACTGCAGGAAATCTAAATACATTTATGTTTTTGAATGTGAATTCAATATGTCACTTATCATTTCAAATCTTTGTAGGGTCTACAAAATCCTTGATTACATATACGATACAAATTGATGTAAACTTCATATTTATCCATGTTAATTGTACTTGTACAAGTACCTGATTGGATCTGCCTAAATTGAAATCGTATGTATCGTCTGTTTTGTTTTCACTTACACCACATAATGGTGAACGTTACTAGGTTTAGAAGTTTTAATTACTTCTGTTTCACTTTCCACCGAGATTTGAAAACGGGAATGCATTTTGACCAAGCAGGTTAACGTCAAATAAGAAAAAGCTGTTTGAGCCAGAGTTAAATCCTCCTGTTTGAAGTTTTGTTGCTTTTGTTGTCGTATCTCTTTTCGAGGCTGTGGTACCTTCACCTTTGCTGACATTAGATTTACTTGATAACCGGGAATTTGGACTCGTTGGCTTTTTGGTTACATTTGTTATCGATCTCTTCACAGTAAACCTTGATGTAGAAATTGCTGGAAAAGTTGTACCGGTCTGTGAAGGTTTTGTCGAAACATCCGACTTTTTCGTAGAAGGCAGTATGGTTGTAGGAACGATTGAAATTACCTTTGAAGGTTGCGGGTCTATAATAAAAGGGGTAGCTGTTGAAATTCCAACCTGTTTTACTTCTACTCGTGTAATACTATGTATGGTACTTGTTTCCGTATTATTTAACACTGTTGTGTTCCCCTCATAAAGAACAGTTGTATTAGGTATATCTAACCTTGTAGGATCTGAATTATCAGATGGTATTGTTGCATATGATGTTGCGGTATCAGTAGTTGTTGTTGTACCATTATATATAACTTTTGTTGCATCCTCATTGTGGCGTGTCGTATTTTGTGCCGTTCCATTCAATGTGTTGATATAGAGTAAGTTTGTTTCGCTAATATTTGTCGTATCAGTTAGTACTGTTGTATCAACTTTAGTTGGAGCAGAAGATCTTGACATCTCAGGTACAGAAATGTTGGATATCTTATCAAAGATGATGTCTTCTAGTCGTATTCCGTCTGCTCTTACTGGCATATCTACAGATGAGGTCAGATTAACAACTGTAGTGTTGACTAAATGTGAAACAGCGGTCAATGTAGTGTTGACTAAATGTGAAACAGTGGTCAATGTAGTGTTGACTAAATGTGAAACAGTGGTCAATTCATCGACGCTATCCTTACTTAAGTTAAACCTATTATCCATATTAACTATACTACCATTATCTGGAACAGTGATATTTACTGCGGATGTTGCAAGTAACGACGAATTATTTATCAAATTCCTGCTATCTTCTACAGAATCATCCCTAGTTATTGTCAAACTACGTTCACTTTCGTCACTTTTCTTCGTGATATGCTGTAATTGAATTGTAACATTATCAGCTGAAGATTCTGTTATATCCGTGATGTTGTCTGTTAATACACCACTATGGAACATGTCGTTATTGATAACGCTGTTATTTTCTTGGGCAACATTTGATACTAAAACTGATGATATGGTCGTGTCATTTATCTTTACTGTTTCCCTAAGTATTTGTATTTCATGTACTGTACTATTGGCTATTGTTCCTACAGCTGATTCGGTGTTTATCACATGTTTTGTCTTGTTACCAGATAAAACTGTCACCATGAATTTAGTATCATTATCTACTTTAATGTTAGAAACAGTATTTTGTTCTTCGTCTTCAATTGCCGATGCATTTATTGATTCTTCAATATAGTCTGTTAAATTTCCAGTTAAAGACAGTGTGTTAACGTTTGTTGTATTTGGATCCAAACTGCTAGCCGAACTATCGTGTGTCTTATTGGTTTCTTCAATTGACACCGTCTTATTAATTGTGCTATTTATGTTTGTTGAATATTCGTTTTCCACATTGGTTAAATTATTGTCAGCTGCTGGCATTGATTCAATTGTCATATTTTCTGGTAAAGAGTTGTTAGTTGCTTCATACCGAGGTTCTGTAGCATTTCGCTTAAAATCATTTATATTGTCAACTGTAGTATTGTTAACCAGATTATTATTAATTATTTCTTCCGCTCTATCATTTGAGATACTAGTTTGTATTTGTACATTGAGTTTTGAAACATTTCTCAGTAACGTGATATTTTCACCTTCAAAGTTACTCAATATAACATTAGTTACATTATGCGACGTGGAGTTTTCGGCTCTTATTTCAATAGGTATCGATACACCAGTTGTAGTATTATTCAAAACCGTTGTATTACCATCTTTATATTCATTGGCTGTTAACACGTCATTCGTTACATCATCTGTAGGTATCGATTTATTAGATGTGGCATCAACGACAGTTGTTGTCATTTTAGCAGATAAAATGTTCAGATTAGTTTCATTTATATTTATCAAATTAGTTGTGGCATTGTGGTCAGATCTCGCTGTAAAGTTGTCAGTTTTATCAATTAAATTATGAGTTAAATTAGATTGTGCATCATTATGTGCATCCTGGACAAAAACGTCGGTCATATTGTTAAATCGTTCATCAATAATTTGGCCATCTAATGGTAGTGTTCGGTTACTGAATACAGGCACTGTTATATTGGATGAAGTATTGTCCGGGTTCTCGTTATTTAGTTTTTCTACATAATCTAGTATTGTACTATTTATCAAAGAATCCGTTTTATTTTCTAATTGGACAAACGTAGATATACTATGATTTAAACTGTGTACTTTCGTCACCAATAATGGTAATAATGATTCAGATAGTGAAGAATTCGGCTTTTCGTTTGACTCTGTTGAAATATTTGTCTTTTGAGAATTTTGTTCTGTTACGTTTGTCATTGGTTTGCCAGGTAATATCAACAACGTGTCAGTGATATTGGACTCGACAACCCAATTTGCTGCATCAAGTGTAAAATTATGAACCATAAGAGTATTACTATCCGTTTCGTTCTTGTTATGAGTTACACTTGTACCGTTATTTCCAAATGTTCCGTTTGTTTCAGTAAGGACAGTAAGATTTGAATCAATGCTATCTTTGATATGTTCATACACATGTGGATTTGCCACAGAAGTAATACCATTGGTCGAACTGGAAGTTTTATTTTCTTTTTCGATTTCCAAATTGATTTCTGTGTCCAATGTCATATTAGAGTTTGTTAGATTAATAATTTGTTCTTTGATTTCTGTAGTTACATTTACAGCATCCAATCTAAAAAGTCTCTCATGAGCATTTTTTTGATTTCCTTCGATCACTGTTTGAGATTGATTCGTATTAGATTTTTTATCGAATGTGATTTTTCTTTTCATTATATCGTTTAATGCATAATGATTATCTAAAGAATCATTTGACCTCTCCCTGAACTTATTCTTCAATGATTTAGTTGATGCATTAACGAAAATATCATCATTTTGTTCAAAAGTTACATTCAAAATATCAGCAACATTATGATCATTATCCATGGATACATTAAACGGACCAACAGAATTATTTACTAATATGTTGTTGGACATGAAATCAAGATCATCGTTGGCAGTCACATTTATAGTGGTTCTATTAGTGTCAACTGAACTAGTTTCAATTGTATTGGGTGTGGATTTATCGTTGGTTCTTACTGTTGAAGTATTTGTCCTAATAGCATCTGCAATGCTGTCATTTGTGCTAGTTGTATTTGACGGTGTATCTGAACTTATCGTTTTATTTGTATTATTAGGTTCCATTTGCGTATCTTTATTATTCGCTGTTTGTTGTTTGTTATTGGATAAAACACCCGAATTTATCGATTCATTAGATACTGTATCAACAACTGTTACGGTCACTTTAGCATTTACAATTTTCAGCTTTGTTCTATGCATATTTGTAATATTCTTTGAGACATTATCTACACTGGTTGTATTGACTTCAGTAGACTTATTTGAATCGGTTGTTCCTTCCTCAGTTATGATTGTAGGAACTGACTGAATTATATTAGAAGTTTCATCGTATGTGATATTTGTTTTCATTGTATCATTGTGTACATAATACTGATCCAATGACTCAGTATAAATTTCCGGAAATGTCATTTTCAATGATGCGGTGGGTGTATTACCAAAATTATCATCAGTTTTTTCAAGAGTTGCATTCGAAATATCAGCAACAGTTGGGCCATATTCTGTTGATATATCAAACTGGTCCTCAAAATGTTTATTCATTGTATTGTTTGACATGAAAATAACATCATCATCTAGACTCGTTGCATTTGTGTCCATATGAGATAATTGTGTAGACGTCTCAACTTTATGGTTTGTCACCATCAGTAGAACTTCATCAGCTTTGATTGCTGGATCAGATTTTCCAGTATTATTTACATTTCTGACTTCAGTTATTTTCTGATGTTTTTTGTTATAAACATCAGCATATTTATCTTTACTGTTATTCACATTTGTAGTTGTAGTGGTACTGGTATTGACTGAACTCATTTTGGTTATGTTTGGTGCTGTTTTCCCGAAGTTTCTTACTGCAGTTATATTTCCATCAATGGTTTTCGTAATGGTATCATTTGTAGTTGTGGTGGTATTTGATGAAGCTATAGAAGAACTAATCGAATTACTGTCTGTATTGTTTGTAGTATTTGTGTCTTTATTGTCCACAGGTGATAACCCATTATTCGATAAATTACCCATAAGTATCGATTCATTAGCTATCGTATCAACAACTGTTACTGACACTTGAGCGCTTACAATTTTCAGTTTTGTTCCATAAACGTTTTGTATATGTTTTGCAGCACTATCTTCACTGTTTGTATTTATACTGCCTTTGTCAGTTAAATTGGTAATGATAAGTTCATAAACTGATGTATTTGTTTTCATATTTTGGTTCGTAGATTTCGTTGGATCATCTTTGCTTCCTATAATACGTTTGAATGAGGCATTACTTAATTCAGTTTCGTTAAATTCATTAATATCAGTCAAATTAGATATGATATTCAATTCTTGAATATATGTTTTATTTTCTCTTACAGTTTGAACAGGTGCAGAAATTGTTAAGTTCGTATCCATTTTCAAACGTTCATCAAGGGGTTCTTTAATGTTGCTATACGATTTCATAGTTGTCGGACTGTTTGCACTATCAATATTTTCTAGTGGTGGTGATTCTGTTGTAATAATGTCGTCAATCATGTCCCTTCGTGTTTCCATATCTCTATATGGTTGTTCATGTACTGCATGTGAACTGAACGATTGAGTTGGAAAGGATATATCATGACCATAATTATACATTGTGCTAGATATTGACTCCGTTGTTTTGATAGTCACAGAATGACTGGTCATTGGTAATTCAGTTGAATTAGCATTTGATGTTTCGTTTTCTGTGCTATGTGTTTCATATTGACCAAAATTAAGCAAATCCTCAGTTACGTTCTGAATATTTTCCTCGCTTTTGTTTGAGGACAATGTGTCTGTAACAAATATTGGTGCCAATGTTATCTTTATGCTATGATCTGAGATCATTGAGTTGTTATCTTCGTTTTTGTTGATATTGGGTATTGCTTGATCATTTGCTATAGTATCCAATGAAGACGTCTTATTTTCGGTTTCATTAGTTTGTGTTTCTGTACCGTTATTGCTATTTATTATTTCCATCACAGACATGTTATTATTGTTTTCCTCTATATTTGTTTCCTGAGTTGTAATTTCCTTCAGGTCATTTGAGAAGAAATTGAAATCGTTACCAGATAAACCTGATAATAGGTTATTATCAAAAATGGAATGTCCAAAATTCATTGGTTTAGGATTTAAACTTCCATCTTGTCCATCGAAAATATCTCTAAGATGTTTGACTTCTTCAGATGATAATACTAGAACACTGTCGGGTTCTTTCATTTCGGTTGTTGTAGTAATGGGAATCGTTGTAATAGCTTGCTTAGTAGTCGAAGATGAAATTGGCTGTTTTGTTGTTGTTTCGAAAACGGTTACAGACTGTCCCTCTAGTTTAACTTTTGGAATACCATTATCAACCGCGATGTCACCTTTTATTAGATTATTTCCTGTTTCTAAAAGCAACACCATGTGCATAAATCCTTTCCTGAAAAGATATTGGAATACACCATGGTAAAGTTATAATATTAATAATATATCAATATACTATCAATAGAGCGCATTATATACAACAGCAATTACTCTAAGCGCTTCACATTTAGAATAAGTAAAGTATAGAATACAAAATTAAACAAATACAAAGCACCGACTTATACGAATCAAACAAGCAAACAGAGATTTATTAAATCAATCTAGTATATATTTGAACTGGTTCAGTGAACAATTAATCATATATTTTTTTTATCTATTATGCCTTATAACCACGACTTTAATCGATGCATCACTCCAAAATTTGTTTCCAACAAAAGTTACTGTTATAAAGTTTAGAAGTTGATGCACAATGCACAATAACAAATAAATTTAATTGTAACATGAAATGAGAACGAATTTTATTTTTATAAAAAGAATGCACAGCTTTAGATTTAAATGTTATGGTCATTTTCTCGCTTTGTGTTATACTGTTCTTGTAATAGGGGTACAAGCTTACTATTATGCATTTAATAATAGGTTTTTGGATCATTTTCTTAAATATTTTGTAAGTTGTTACCAATTCTTCTTCCCAATTGTGTTAATGTTTTCATACTCACTTTTTTGTCAACGAAATAGAACAGTTATGTAGTTGTTTTTCTGGAGACGTTATATTATTTCGTTCCAATGCTGATTTGATCTAAAAAAAATATCAATTACGTTTTCTGTAGTTAATACGAAAAGCTTGAATTCAGCAAATGAGTTATTCATTTGCGAAATGGTATTTCAATTCAGTTCATTATAAACGTATACGACACATTTATACTTTATCCTAATATATCTTAAAATATCTATGAAAACCTTTTGGTATATTACTGAAGTATAACACAGTACTGCCCAATTCACTTGGTCTCTTTGAACAATAGTTTACCACTGGTGCCTCTTGTGTGTGTAAACAGAAACAATTTCATTTAATTTTTCCCAATACAGACACGACGAATTTCATAATACATTTGAGGTTCTACTCAATTTGCTACTTCGTGTTTTGCCATACCATTGTAATGAAAACTTCGTTTGATTAGATTGAACTTATGCATGAATACTCTTTTCAGAATTTAAGTTAAAATCCTAGTATTTAAGAGTAATGTCTAACATGATTTAGGCAATAGACTTACTGTTAATACATTAGCTTGATAGCGGATTGCTGCACACAAGGAAGTCATTAAACAAATAGTATCAAATAGTGAAGTTAATTTTATGGACGCCATCACGGGTTGATGGACCGTTATGGAATTGCCGTTTCACAGATGATATCGAATATGTTCCTTATGTCGTTATTACAATCCCCTTCTCTTTTCACGAATGTGACCTACCGAATAAGACTTTTTACTGAGTTTTTAATAACATGAGCAACACAACGGGTGCTACATGTAGAGCAAGATCTGCTTAACCTTCCGAAATATTTGAGATCATCCTCAGTTTTTGGTGGGATTAGTGTTGCTTAGTCTATAGTTTTATATGTTGTGTCTTCTGTACTATTATTAGTATGTTCGTCTTTTCTTTTTTTTTTATGCCATGGCGTTGTTAGTTTATTTTCGATCTATGAGTTTGACTGTCCCTCTGGTATTTTTCGCCTCTCCTTTATTGCCTAAGATTTAAGCTAAATGCCTTATTGTCGCTAACATATATATATATATATATATATATATATATATATATATAAGTACGTCTGAGTCAGTGACAACTCTACAACAGATGTATCCATCGGATCGCCATCAATGATGGTGATACATGGCTGTGTACATAATGTATATACAACTCGTCTAAACATCAACCCAACAATGTTAAATCTGTAAATTTGCTTTCGCAAATGTTTGGTTCTTCCCTCGCCGGGATTCGAACCCATGCTACTGTGATATCGTGACACCAAATCGCCTGCACTGCAGCCGTCCCGCTAGACCACACGACCACCTGGGCTCTCAAAAAAAGAGCTTTCGCTGGCCGTGTGTTACCTTTCCTCGTCAGTTTTAATCTAGCGGCGTACTACAGTACATGATATATAAGGCATGAAGATGTTGTTGTTACAGATCAGCTAAATTATCTATAGTAAAGGATCCTACAAATTAATGTAATATACAGTCACAGAAAATAATTATATTTATAAGTACGTCTGAGTCAGTGACAACTCTACAACAGATGTGTCCATCGGATCGCCATCAATGATGGTGATACATGGCTGTGTACATAATGTATATACAACTCGTCTAAACATCAACCCAACAATGTTAGATCTGTAAATTTGCTTTCGCAAATGTTTGGTTCTTCCCTCGCCGGGATTCGAACCCATGCTACTGTGATATCGTGACACCAAATCGATTTTTTTTTAATTAACGAAGGTCACGAATATGTATACTCACCAGTGTACAGACATCTTTGGATACATTTTTCTCTTTTGACTTCAATAATTCAAGGTCTGTAATTGTAGATAGTGCTGTGCCGTTTTCTACAAAAGAAGTTAACGACGAGGTGAAAGATATTTATCAAAATTTACAGTTTTATCTGCCATACTTTAAAATGCTGAGTGTTACGCGAATAATTAGATGCGTTTAACCTCAGCTGGAATTATTTGTCGACAACTATCCATTGTGTGAAGGGCCATTTGGGTCATAATGCCAGTTGGACACTATACTAGAGGAAATCGTTGCTGTTGGTTTGCATACCCTAGCAACACATAACAACAAGTTTACAAACCCTAGAGCAACGCATAACAATTAGTTAATGTTTCCTACAGAAATGGCATTGTGTATCAAGAAGCGTGTAACTTATGATTATTTTTATTATTTTTCATATACCGAATATATTCCAGATTGTACAATGCAGTGCTTGTCGTCATTTCCTAATAAGCAATTCAAGATGATATATAATAAGAAATGCCTAGACGAGAAAGACACGGTGATAACTGATACATGTATTTCTATGAACTTTTAGAATACATCTGCAATAAAGATTTTTATTATAGCAAACAATGGTCTGATTCCATTGATAAAAAATGTTTAATCGAATCAGCAAACTATAGATAAATATCAAAGAATCCGATTAGTAGTTTACATAAATAATTAAAGGAATATTTTTAATAGGTGGTCAAAACTGAAGCAGGTCCTGGATTTGTAAATCTATCAAAATACAAAGGATGATTACACGTATATGCATACCAGTGTTGTTGACATAAGTAGAACTACTATGTATGAAAGACATCTAAAATATTTCTGTGAAATTCCGTATTGACCGAAGTTTGGTTTTTTTTTAGTTTCATTTGCATATATTTTTCATTATTTCATTATGTTTTGCAATGTTATTGAAGACTAATTTTAGTTTAAAATCATTTATTCATAATATGTTTGAAATCATTGAATATATAGATATAGGAAGATGTGGTGTGACAACTAGACAACTCTGCATCCAAATAACAATTTATAAAAGTAAACCATTATTGTTCAATGTACGGCCTTCAACATGGAGCCTTGGTTCACACCGAACAACAAGCTATAAAGAGCCCCAAAATTACTAGTGTAAAACCATTCAAACGGGAAAACCAACGGTCTAATCTATATAAAAACGAGAAACGAGAAACACGTATAAATTACATAAACCAACGACAACTACTGTACATCAGATTCCTATAATATACATGTTCATACGTATTATTATATATTTGCAAAGATAAGGCTAAATGTCGCTTGATGTTGACTTTCTCGTTAACTTTCGACCCTGATCAAAATATGTTTATCATAATCATTATCCTGACCTGACATGACTTATTGTCTGATGTGTGTTAAGTAATTATAACAAGTTACAATAATAATCAGGAACAAATTGCATGTCAATAAGTATTAAAAAGAACATAATATATGACATGTTTTATTTTGTCCTCGCATTTCTTGGTATAATAGAATTGACATGTTACGATGTGTTATCTTTACATTCCGTGATTCGTTCATTTGATTTGTTTCAACAGTATTTATCTCTTCTATCTATAAAGCAGAAAGTTAATGTGAAATGACAGTAATGTGAAAAGGGTAATCTTGTTGAATACCATTTAATGTTTAAATATTTTACTAAAAAGCATATCGCAATAGGATAGAAAAACTCCTAAATAAATTCTAGGCATACTCGGGAAATACGTAGGTGCTTCCCTGCTATGGCTAAGATGGTTCATGTTATTTTTTTGTTGTTTTGTTTTTGACATTATTGAATCATTTGTTATCACTGTTAATGAATTGCACTTTCAAATGTACAGGCTTATACTGGAGTGTAACAAGCATTAGTGTAGATATCAACTTCATCAGACTGTGGACCATGGACGTTGAGCTGGCTTTTAGAAATATGGCATTCTTTTGTTTGGTTTAATTATTAATCTTTTAAGCCTATTTTATGTGTAGAATTGTACCAGACAAGAAAATGATAACTGCTTGATTAAATGTTGTATTTACTCTTATCATTATGTAAGCTGTAACAAGGATTTAGATTTGATAGCGTATGTGTTCGCGGTATTGGACTTTTTTCTTTCTTTCTTAAAAATATTATGTATGAATATATTTGAAAAGTCAGTTCTGCGCCACAGGAACATGTAAGTTTATTTAAGGAGAAACGGATACATAAGTGACAGAAACTTTATGGTACACCCTTTACAAAGATAATACCTTGTCAAACGATACGCAGTGATGTGTATTGGTTTGTAATGATAATTTTATTGTCACTGAACAGTAACAGTCACGGAGTTATTTGTCAACAGGCGACAAAACAACTCATAAAACTGATGTCACATTTCACCTAGGAAGCGGTCAGTAATGGTATAATGCATTTGGTTGTGTAACATGAAAACTAAAGAGTCCTCATACTTGACCTTAGAGTTGACCTGCAATATGTACTTAATTCGACAACATTGTCATATTCTAGTGACCAGTGGACTTTTTATAATTTATTGAGATGCGAATAAACTTTTAAGCATGTGATGTTTAATTATGTTTCACCCATTCAATATTCTCTATAACGAATGTGAATAACGAATGATTAGACATGTCCCTTTTGTGAACACTTCAATGAATTAGCAACCCAACAACCCCGTATATGGCAGTAGGGCTACCAAGCACCTGTTCCATTTTAATTTTAGTCAAATATTGCCACAACAAATACATATTCAAGAACGCGATCATAAACGAGTTTGAATAAAATAAATCGAATAAACTGTACTTTATTGGAAATACATAAAACAATACATTACATGTTATACTAACCTGCAGTTTGTGAAACGACGTGTGGCTCGGTCCCTGAAATACATAAAATAATATCAATGTTCTGCCTTGAAATAGTTGTTACAAAATGAATAATGAACCGGTGTTTCTCTCTGATGATGCAATACGATTTGGGATGATATATCGCACAATTGTGTTTTATTTACAATTTTGATATGAATACAGTACATGTTAAAAGCCAAGATAGTATGAAGATGTGATCACTAAAGTTGACTACAGCTTAAAATATTATTATCTTTGCACTACCAAAATTACGAGTGATTAAGAATGCATGATAAATCCAATTCTGTTGGAACCTTAATTTCATTCGAATTTAAAGAAAGTAGATTTTATTTTTTTATTTATTTAATTGATATCTAATTTATCTCCAAGATGTCCACGGGACATTTTCTTTAGTTTAAACATATTTTATTTACTCAAAGTTAAATGGATTGGACACAAGTAAGCCATACTTATGAAGTCCGCTCCGAATGACAATAATTTACAATACAATATTAATATGAGCATGCAATATCAAAATAAACAATATTTTACGAGTCTATCAATTGAGAAAAAAAATTAAACAGAAATAAATGTAAACATTGAAAACGAAGATGATGATAATGATGACGTGCATGTACCGTAAATACATTTTCTACATAACAAGAAATCTCTCAGACCTTTTGGAAAATTCGAATACGTGTTTGAATATATTCACGTTTTGTTCATACGAGAGATTCGGATTACCAGATGTAAGTAACTTAACATTCAGTATAAGGTCATCAGGAAGCCATCTTAGATTGTTCATCAGAATTTCTCTCTGGTGTGTATATAAAGAGCAGTCGAAAAGGAAATGGTGTACAGTCTCAATGTTACATCCACAAAAGCAAGATGGATCAGCAATTATATTGACTCTAAACAAGTCATATTTCAAAAAAGATGAGTAGCATCTGAATTGTGTTAGAATCATATTTAGTTTCCTCGGTCCATATAGATAGTGCTTAGGTACATCTTTATTTGTGGTATTTAACCTTTTTAATTGGATTTTAAGCTTTGCTATAGAGTCTGATTTTCGAAGGGACAAATCGGTATGATTCCATAGGTTAATAGTTGATGGTATAAAAGATTCTTTAGTAAGAGATAATCTACAAAAAGGAACAATGATGTCATTGCCATTTCTCAAGGGATATGCAGTTGTGCTCTGTACATTTTCTTTCAAATATATCAGTTAATAAATTTGAATTTTGACTTAAATGTTGCCATTTAGGCTTCAGACTTCTTGTATTTAATAAATACTTTTAAAATTGTCTGACTTTTAGCTCTTGCCATTATGATATATGTTGTGGCTAACATGGATATAAAAAAAATTAATAGTTGTCCTAAAACATGTTTTAGAGGGTATTATAAGGTCGGATTTGTCAATTTCGACATTTTTATTTAACCCTGGTGTCATTATAGTGACGATTAAAAGCGTCCAGACAATATCATCCTATTTATTTATCAATAAATTAACATAATTCTAAAATGATTGAATATGTTTACTATATCTAAGGGATCAAAAAGAGGTTATGGCACGTATCTCCTCTTTTGGGATAATAATGAAATGTACATTGATTCAATAAGTTTGATATCACTGTTATACCCTTACCTGTTCAATTAAAAAATGTCAGCATTGTCTAAGCCAAATATCAATGCCAATTAAAGAATCTCGAATAAACTGTTATGAAAATTTTTGTCAAGATTTGATTCACACAAACTTTCAATTAATGCTGGTATGGATATGTATTACATCTTTACAATGTATAAACAAACAGCCTGTAGCCAATGCAAGTGTGCAACAAATCATTTTACCTTACATATTAAGTGACAGTTGGAAATTAATAGCGATTTCATTAAAACTTTCTGTCAATCATCTTGACATGTGATTCAATGAGCCTATCTGAGAAATTGAATCCATTCTCTAACGTTAGATTCGTGAAGAGCGTCAACCAATTCATCTTACAACCATGTTTTCGTTGTTGAGTTATTCATGGGAATGAGTGATTCTACATGTAAAGGTTCGGAAATGTCTTAGATTGTATATCCAGTAGAGAAACCAATTAATACAATGGAAACGGATTTCCAAACCACAATTTCTGTGCATTATCATATTTTAATTTTGCGCGCATTCAAGTTAAAGAATATTTTTACATTATTATTTTATGCTTATATTTGGGTGATTTTTTAAACAAGTAAAGTTTTAAGAAACGACTCTCTGGAATTCCTATAACTAAATTCTTACATGCCAGCAATTATGGATTATATCATGGTAAATACAACGGACACTACAAGACCGATGTTTACTTAGATATACGGAGAACAACCTCGGGGAAAAAGGGGGGGGGGCGTTTCAATCATTCTTTGGTAGATGTGTACAGCTGACACAACAAGTACTCCACTCTTTTCATATATTTGGAATATCAAAATTCATTGCAAAGTCATGTACACATGTTAACGGCAAACCATGTTTGAATTCAGGCTTCGGAGAGACGAACGACCTTAAAACTGAGACTGACAGTAAATGTCACACAAGGATAATTTGACATTATGAATATGTTTCAATGAAAATCATTGCTAATAGAACTAGATTTTGTTTTTGCATTGTCTATAACTAAATAATACTTACATAAAATTGACAATACAACAGAAACAGAGATAATTGCAGCAAAACTAAAAATAAGCATAGTTCCTAAACATATCCCACAGCATGGAACTTTCTTTGTTTGGCTTTTAGCGATGGATTGCTGGCTCATTGAATATGCACTCATACTCCTTCTGCTGGATCTGATATCGTCAGGGTGGACGTAGTACCTGTAAAAACCTCCTGGCCCTGGTGGTAATACGGGGGTATTATTATACCCCTCCACGGGAGAATCCCTTTCAGCTTCATTATTTTGTTCATTTTCAATATGGTAGAGAGCAGTGAGTCTTGGCCACTATGATTAAATAAAATGTAAAGTTATTTAAGTTCGAAACTTAATTATTTAGGGTAAATCTAATATTCAAGTTATCAGATAATAAGATATTGTCTTTGGTTTCAATTCCGTATTATCTTCTTTTTTGTAAAAGCACACTGAAAGTTCGATTAGCGAAGTTCTTAGAAAAATTACTTCTGACTACGATGAGTGTTTTTTTTTTATATCAAAGCATTAAAACATCAACAAATCCAACTCACCAGCCCGGATTTGAAATCCGCATTAACGACAAAGGTACACAACTATAAAACGCAATACTACTTGATTTTTTATGTATATTTAAAAAATAGATAATAGCTATTTGAATTGCAAACATTAGATGACCATTTTAGATTTTCAAGAAAAGGGCTGTGGTGAAAGATGGCCGGAGTACTCAACTGTTTGTTTATCTATTTTATAGCTAGAATTTAATCGCGGTTTTGTTGGTTAAACTGATTTGTAAATTTCTAGGAAAAAAGTATACCGACAGTTTAGTTACAACAAAAAGGAACCAATATTTTTTAATAAACTAACAACAATAACAAAAAAATCACGCGAAAAGCATGTGGATTTGTATTCATAAGAGTATAGTATAAGAAACGAGAATGGAAATTGAAAAATTAATTTTGTATCACCAAACTTTCAAATTAAAAAAATAATTAGTATTTTAGTGTCTCTGTTATGTGCTTTCTATACATGGAATCGAAAAGTAAAAATAAATAATTAGCAGAAAATTTACCTTGTCATGATATCTGTCGGTCCACGCCATACCTTCCTCTGACCACTAACTGATATGAGAAGAAAGTAGGACATATTCGATGTCCTTGTCAAATTCCTTTACACGGGGCTATTGTTTTCGCGCGTAAGGGTTTGTTTAATTGTCATTTTATTCGCATCAAGGTAGTATGTACAACAATTACTTGACGTTAGACAACATTAATTTGTTTTGTAATCATCGAGATGCTCATATAACTATTGTTTTATGTTTTTAATTATAACGAGGTGTTATGCATGCAAATCTCATACTGGATACATTTGATTGCCGAGATGCATATTGCCTATGTTTTAAAATATACACATACATTAATTTCATTCAATTAAATAAAAATGTTTAACCCCAATATTATATATGTTCCAAGTTAGTAAGTGAGACAATACTTCATTTTCATTCGGCACATTGACACACAATTGAAACATAACTCATAAGTTTCTTTTTAAAATATAATATATAATTATGTACAATAACAAAACAAAGCATGTAGCATGCAGCCTTGAAACAAATAGTAATAATAGAGACATTTCATTGTATGAATGCATATCAATTATTTAAGTAAGATAGACTATAAAAAAAATAATAATTTATATAAAAAAAAAAAAAAAAAAAAAAAAAAAAAGATTAGCAAGCAAAAAATATTTGTCAAATATTTGCTTCATACATAAAACTAAAGTTCAGTGACCTTTTTTTTTTTAATTTCCTACTCCACCCTTTTACATCAAAAGAAATTATACCAGGTTTTGATATATTTATATGTACTGTCCGGTTACATCACATAAAAGATAGATATTAATTGTCCAGAAGCAGTTAGTGTCAGAACATAGATTATTTTAGTCATGTAAATAAAATTCTAATTGTTTATTACTATCAAAGATAATCCATCATCATTTCATACATTGAAAAATAATATATTTCAGAAAGACTGTTTTAGAAAATTTAAAAATCAGACAAAATAATTTGATAAATATTATGTGAAATTACATCGATTTATACTATGTCTTTAAAAGCTTTCAATAATCCCTGTGATAACGGTAATTAAATCTGTAAATATTGACTAGATGAAACATTTCTCAGGATAAGATAACAATTATAGTACAAAAGATGTGTTGATGTCATACTAAAAAGCTATCTTTTAAGTTTGTCTCTTAACAATAAGTTATCTACACACCTTACATATAATAATCACAGTTTATACATGAATGTATGTAATACATGTATCTCGTACATGTATAAGTCAATATAATTGGAGAATCATCTAAGAGAACATCCGTTGTTTTAATTAGTTGTTATTGGCTTCAAAATAATCTTACGTGTACAGTAATTGCGTGTACCCTTCGATCAGTTTTTTTTAATTTTTTTTTTATTTGTGCATCAAACTTATCGGTTGAGCGAAAACTTTTCTGCAGGTCTTTTTTTTTTCAGTTTGTTCTTGTATGTCACAGCTGTTATACCACCGTATAAGGTTAGGGTAGGGAACATGTTTAACCCAGTCATGTGTGCCGATCACAAGTCAGGTGCCTATAATTCAGTGATTGTAATTGATTGCTGTCTGTAATATTTGTTTTTTATTATTTTTTTGTCAAAAAAAAGGCCGTTGAAGTTTGTTTTTTTTTTTCTTTCAAATTTTATCCTGACGTAACGTTATGAATTTTGATCATGGTTGAAGTCCGTATGATGACCGATAGTTGTTTAAATCCACGTCGTTTGGACTTTGTTGGAAAGTAGTCTCATTGGCAATCATTCTACATCTCTTATTTTATATGCTCTAAATCAGCATCGTCCAAGCAAATCATTTTAGGAAACAAGTAGATACAGAAGAGCGAGACTACAGTAAACGACTGTGGTTTTATCCTTAAACGATATTTATTTTTTATTTCACAACCATTGAACTTACTATGTATACGCTATCGTTTTGTGTTATCTGTACACCTGTATTTGTATACTAGTAGTAGAAAGGTCGATTGCAGGTTAAATACATGTATCATACTAGAAATTATTTTTGGATTATGCTTATCTAGCAGTTATCAATCATACAAAGATATTATAATTAAAATATTGTATGAATCGATCTATGAAGAAGTATTTTTTGTTCATCCTGTATTAATTACTTTACAAAGAAGTGTCGTACGATTCTGTTATTTCCATTGAGTGACCGAGGCATTGCAAAAGTTATAGAATGATTCTAATTTAATTCCTTCTAGTTGCAACACATATAAATGCACGCGCTCTCCTTGGCAACGTTACTGTTTCATAGAAAAAAACAAACAAAAGGTTTGAATCAACTAATGATTTCGTTGTTGTGGCATTTACATGTAATATATTTCTGTTTGTAGTTTTAATAGTTGAAAAGTGTAAAACGTGCATATTTTGAGTTCGAAACACTTCCGCGCTTCATACAAAATGTGCTTCGTTCGACGTTTTTGCCCGTCTCATCCTCATACCCAACCCTTAAAAAAATTAACAGCGTCAGTAAAATTATTTTTTAGTTTGCTATTGATGTGTAACTTACCTTTTTATATTTGCCATATATATATGAAACAACATTAAACTGAAAATTATATACTACAAAACGTACTACTTTGTGAGCTTAGTTTTTTTTTAACGAATGGATGAAACAAATGAAATAACTGCTTAACGTCCAGCTGCAATTTTACCAAGACATGATAATGTGGTATGCATGCACATTAGATTATGCTTTGTACTACAGGCCGACAAGCTGATCAAGTAGTTGAATGCTTAGCTAACAGTGTAACAGTCAACAAAAAGCCAAATCAACCTTTTCCAGCACATTTTAAGGTGGTAGCTAATAAGGTAGAAGTCTACAGAAAGATAAGTCACCTTATCGGAAAATATTATTCTGACTTTAAACCGACTATTATTTTCTCATACTCCTGTATATCACAATTCTAGTGTGATTCGTTTGATGTCCCAATCCGTGATCAACACCTCCGGCATTCGAGTTGAGCAGAACGCTCCCACGGAACTTCGTGGTTGCGTTTGATTGCTGCTTGCCGTTTGATAACATTTCTTGCTTGAATTAGGAAGCCAATCCGATGGGAAAAGTGTGATGTTGAGTAGCAGCATTCAGTTCAATTGTTGTTGAAGGGTGTCCATCAAAGACCTTTCTTCCAGTAGAAGATGTAAGTATAAGCCTTCACGTATTTCTGATTCAAGTTTTGAGTATTTCAGGTAGTAATTTAAGTCAAACAATGTTGGTTGCTGATTTTTGTTTTCAAATAGTAAGCGCTTACCGAAATCCTGGAATCATGAGTCCTTCTTTTATTCAAATTCGTACATGCAGCTGCTAAATGTATATTGATTTTAAATACTACATATAAATATGTTTTGTAACGTTAAGAGTGCAAAATCGCTTGAATACCTCTAGATCTCTCAATTTTCAAACGATCCGAACTTGTTTATCATCTTGAATTGATATTCTGAAAGACATTAACATCATTTGCTAGAACTTTACGGGAAACATCTTATTGAAGTTTAATAATAGTACGAATGATTCTTTTAGTTTTTAGAAAAGGCCCGACCACAGACTGAAATGTTACAACAACGATTGCAATTGATACACACTATTCTCTTTTTCCATATATTACCAAAGTAAAAGTGTCACTCAAAATTATAATGCAATTATTTTGTAACAATTGTTCTGATTGGATAACAGCAAGCGTAAAATTCTCTATCTCCTTGTCTGTAACTAAGGAAGCCGACATTTTGAATTTAGGAATGTATTGACATGTTATTTCTACAATAATAAACAAAAAACTAACTTGTTTCGCCTAAAAATTTCCTTTTTATCAAATTTTATTACATTCTGAAGCGGCACAGAAGCCAGAAAACGGCCGGTGTTTATGTTTGACGCCGGAAGCATACCTATGGCGTCACCTAGTGTAGGGACCAAAGAACATAACATCTTTTCGCGGAATTTTCTTTAATGAACATTTTACACTGAAATAATGATTGCAATTTAATTATAAACTTGTTTTGCATTAGAATAGAGATAACTGTATTGTATTTGAAGCTTTGCGGACGTCCATCGGTAGTTTTACTGTCGCAAATACGCGTTTACCTGTCTCCGCTCCGCGTCGCCAGGTAAACTAAATTTGCGACAGTAAAACTACCGATGGACGTCCTTAAAGCTTCAAATACAATACAGTTATCTCTTAATTAATTATCGTATTGAAAATGTTTGGGATATTTGCCACTGACGTTAAGGCAAGCACCGACCAATCAATCTTGTAATAAACTTATGACAAGTAAAGATTTCAATGATTTATCTTTGTCCCTCAATTTTATAGACCAAGACTTTTCTGCATATCAGTAGTCACATTTTTGTGCTTTGTAAAGAATATTACCATAAAAGATTGGAAGTGAAATACCTCAACGTATTAGCTAGATGTCTGCATGTTAAAGTGATATCCTTGTACCGATGATAAAATCTAGTAAATGTTTTGACTAGTTTTTGATATCGAAAACCCTGGTGTAATAAATTTTCAGTAATACAGAGATTATTTTCGTTAAAATCAAATACTTTGTTACATACACGAGCGAATCGAGCAAGTCGGGATATATAAACATCATAATATGTTGACAAGGGAACATTTGTATAAGGTAAATAACAGGAACGATCTACGTAGGAAAATCGAAAATACTGGTCCTAAACTTAGTCCGAAAAAACTGACAAAATAAGCAATAATAAATTTGTATTTTTAATCATAAATTTGTGAAACAATAATAAATAAATAAATAGTGCAATTTGACAAATGAATTTCATTTGCAATGTAAATTAAATGTTGTACAAAATTTCACTCTTCTTTTAAAGATTGCTTACAACGGTTTTAAAAATAACCAAAAACTACATGCACACAAAACAAATTACATATAGAGCATCAATAAGAAAAAACTACTGTAACATCTCAAAATATAACGATCTTACATCTGTGACATCTCATAATATAACGATCTTACATCTGTGACATCTCATAATATAACGATCTTACATCTGTAACATCTCATAATATAACGATCTTACATCTGTGACATCTCATAATATAACGATCGTACATCTATAACATCTCATAATATAACGATCTTATATCTGTAACATCTCATAATATAACGATCTTATATCCGTAACATCTCATAATATAACGATCGTATATCTGTAAGTCAATTCTTCAATTCGTGTCTGAACTTTTATATTCAAAATGTTACAGTTTTCAAATTGACCAAATTTTGCTGTTTTCTAATTTGCCAAAACGCACTGTAGAACCCTGTGATTATACTATTCAAATTGAATGTATCAGGAAGGACAAATTAACAGAAGCACTTAGGTTTTTATCTCGGACGTCCATTTCGAAAGGAGTAGGTTCAGTAAGACCCCTTTTTGGCCCCAAAATATAGCAGTTTTACAAAAGTATGAAAATGTAATCTTTTAGCTATTTACTGGAAAGTAGAATGCTTCTGCTACATAAATATGGGCTGTTTTTGACAAAGAAATGCACATATATCGGGTACTAGCATCATTAAGCCATGCTAAATTACTGAAATCTTCACACAATTTGAGCATTTTAGTTAAGTTTTAAACGGTTTCCATCTAAAATGAAAGTGGCCGCATTCGTGTTCATTCATAATATTGAAATGTAAGTTGTATTTGATGATAATACATAACATATATAAAGGTTGAGGATGAACACGGATGCGGCCACTTCCATTTTTGACAAAAACCATCTGAAAAGTGACGTTTTTTGGCATATTTGATAGATTTTTCATAATTAAGCTTGAATTGGAGCGTTTTTAATTACAAAATCAGTTAAAATTCTTTACAGAAACTAATTGAATTAATTTAAATAAACACTAAAGTGTTTAAAAAGTATCGAAAATCTTTCGTTCGATGAACGTGAAATTTGAGGCCAAAATCGGCCCTTACCGGACCTACTCCTTTATTAAACTGTTAATGCCATTTTTCATAATTCGATAGTAATGCTCAAAACTCTAGAACGGTCATTCAAAACACTGGTTTTATGACATGACTCACATACATGTAGCAAAATTCAAAAAGTTCCTTGTAGTTAAACAGACAATTGAATAAATCGGAAACAATGGAATTAAATCAGATATAATTATCATACCATGCATATCCATCTATTAAACTTCTCGTTTTTTTTCTAAATAATAATATTTGGTGACGTGCTCAACTTCTAAATTTGGAATAACATAAACAAAATATTGTAAATTCTTAGAACTGTGCATAAAGATGTTATATTAAAATTTTGTCTTTGGCAATTCACAATTTTACTAGCAAAGATAAACCAAAAAAGAAAACTCATCATACAATGAAATGGTGAATAATTTATTTATTATGAAAAAGATTTAGTTTAAGTAGTCTTTCTTTTCCCACTACAGCAAAACAGTTAAAAACAAAAATCGTTAATTTTACCCGCAAAAGCACCATAACTGATTGCTGTCTGTACAAATAAAAAAACTGACACCTATATTAAAAATTGAATTGAATTGTACAATTGTACCAGTATTATATGTATAATCATAATGCCTCATTTTATATTAAACTAAATTATCTATTTAAAGTGATGTATTTATGACAAAAATTTTATAATACAGTGTAAATAAAAACAATAATTGGAACACACGATAGTCACTTAAAATAGTAATGTCAATAGCTTATAATAGTATGTACTAAAATGTACAAAATTAATCATAATTATCATAAACATAATTAAATAAAATGAAATAAATTACATCTGGTATAAACATACAAATCTCGACTAGATAGAACCATGGATTTCGTATTTACTAAGATAAAGGGAATCACAGATTGCTTATCATTTGGAAAGCTTAATATATTTACAGTCAACGATTAGATAATTGGTGGATAATAACACAGAAAAAGGTAAATATTCCTTCAAAAAAGAAAAAAAGATGAAGAACAATTATTGAAACATTAAAGTCTTTAGGCTAGTACTGAATTAATGTGCAAAATGTTCTGAACCCTGCTTCACATTTGCTCGCAATTGTAACCAATTGCAAAAATAAGTTTATGAACACAACTTATAAATTAATACAACGATGGAGAATAACTGAAATAAAGAATCCAATAAAAATTACTAGTAATTACATATCAGTTTTTTTTAAACAATTAAATTAAATAATGTATCCACTGTGTAATTTAAAAGATGTACCTTCCCAGCTTATATAAATCACATCTCGTAAAAATAACGTCCTGGATATGCATTTGATTTGCCGTTGAAAGTTAAACATCATCCATCCATCGTTTAAAAAAATAACAAATCACCCTAACAAACAATCTATATCAAGTAATAGTTAACCTTTTGTACTTACTTCAGCAGGAACACAAGCGTTTGATAACTGTTATTTACACTTGCATTGGTTAAACATGATTGCATGACCTTTAAGACAGGAAATTGATGAAAAAACAAACGTTCATTTTTTGTACATTTTTGTATTTACAGTTTCTTGTTTTTATCTATGACGATGTTTACAAGAGTTTGTGCATCTTCTTCCAAGAGATCAATTTCACTTCTCAGAAATTTAACACAAGCAGCGTAAGCCACACAACTTGAAACAATACTCCCTATTACAGGTATATACTTAGCAAATCTACCGCCTACTTGCTCTGCTGCTTGAGTTTTCACAATCTTCATGAAAAGGGTTTTAAGTGTACTCTTTTCAGTAAGGAGAGATTTTGAATGTTTCAAAGATTCAGTGATTTGATCATACTTCGTTTTCGTTTTCTTACATAGATGCATTAAGGATTCTTCATCGAGACCAAATTCAGACATGTAGAAATTGATTTCATATGCTATAATTGCAAGATCAACAGCAACATCTATGCCCGGAAGTGGAACAGCCGCCGCTCCAGCGGATATGACTGCAATCTTAAAAACTCTATTGTGGAGTGCTTTCTTTTTTTCTCGAATTATCTGGTGCGTGAGTGGCCCAATCGATAAAATCATAGCCTCTTTTTTGAAATCTGGCAATGAGTGAAAAATTGCAACCATTAAGTCATCGAACTGGCCAATTTCATGGTCATAGTTCGATATGATAAATATGGTTGGGTCACGGAAATTAGCTTTTCTAAGGTTGTCTGTACAGCTTTGATGTATTCTGGGTAGAACCTCATAAATACATTGACCATCATGCTCTGCACTTTTTAAATCCTCGTCCAGTTTGGACCTAACGAAGAAAAACGGCTTGCCACGTTTTCTAATTTCTCTTGCCAGCCATGCATCGTTTTCAGAAAAACATTGATCAGACATTAAAATAAAAAAGTCGTACCTCTCAATGTTAATTGTTCTGAAGTAACTTTCATCTTTAGAATATTTCAAAGTTCCGACACCAGGCAAATCCCAAAAGACCATGTTCTTGTTGTATGGGTTTTCGTATGCTGTAGGCTCCAATGTAGTGTCTCCTAACCCAACGGGAGCAAATTTGTTATCCCATTCTTCGACACCACGTAGCTGGTTAATGAAGGTTGACTTGCCAACATAAGTTTCTCCAAGAACAGCAATATGGATTTGAACTTCTTTCCATTCTTTGGCTTTCTGGGAAATATAATTAGGCAGATTTAGTACTCCAGTTTCTTCTACCAGTTTTTGTAATTCATCTATTTCTTCGCAGGAAATAATATCATAATCGCCCAAATCATGCATATACATCCTAAAAATGAAAAAAAAATATTTTACATATTTACGACATCTCAGTCACATATAAATGGAGTAAGGGGGAAATCAGAGGCGGATTTATAATTGATATAAATCAAAATATCGTGTTATTTCTGATTAATTTTTCGAATTACTTTATTTAGGTGTTGAGAACCTTTGGTGACCCCATAGTTTAAGTGTCTTTAAAAAGTACATAGTGAGCATTGGTCATTACATACAAACGTTCACCTAAATTGTCCCAGTCAATGAATGATTTTAATGTGTCAATCAATGGCCACAGCTACACTGTTTTGAATTTCATACTATCTTGCATAAACATTTAAAACGTCCATACTCATTTACAATAGTTCAGACCGATATACGAATAAAAGATGTAGTTTGATTGTCAATGAGATAATTATCCAGCATAGTCCAATTGACATGAATGTAAGCAACGATTTGTCACCACACGGCCTATATAATTGACCTATCTGAGGCGGCCAAATCAGAAAATCGTCCTGGACTCAGTCGGAATCCCAAACGGGATAACCAGTCATTTGGATATTTTCGCTCCAATTGGTGGACTTGAGCTGTTTTCTGATCTGTCGACGGGTTGCTATCTCTATAATAAGTACCACTGTCCATTCAAAAACTGTTTAATCAACACAACTGCTACCCCCCTTTTTTTTTTTTTTTTTAACACGACCTCAACAATAATCTTTGAAAAATGGTTTATACCTACCTAAATATTGGTGTGCAATAAGAAATACAGTATTATTTCTTGAATTTCAGGTCTGCTGTATTGACTTTGGTCTTGAATAGAAACTTCTTTTGAACCAATACGTCTAAATCTAGCACAATTTCACAAAGTCGACATACCAACCAAACTTTTAAAACACTGGAACTGCAAAGTTATGATTAAAACAATTACTCCAAACTAATCCGAGTTGGATTTTTGTCTTTTGGCGAAAGTTTATGGATTCCCCAATAAATAAAGAAGTGGAACGTAAATCCCCTGGTCACCTTGGGAAATGTAAATAATCTTTCCTACTTTCGCTTTCACTTTATTCTCGAGAAAAGCGAGATAACTCTAGGCTGTGCTTGATTCATCAATTTAGATACACACTGACTGGCGTGACCTTCTGAACCGAGACCACAATTGTAGTCCCTAGTGTGGACAGTGTGTTACTTGCCAATTTTTTGTATAACCCTTACAAATGTATTTCTCCATGTTTTATGACTCAAATAGCAAGTCAAGGGATGAAATGACACAAATAATTTGGGTCATGAATTTTAAAGTAAAGTAGTGGGTCCAGTTGAAAAAGGTTAAAAATTAGCACTTCGGAAGCTGTGACAAAAGATTTCAAGACCCCCTTAACATAAAAGAGTCCATATTTTGAGTTAGAGCCGATGAAGTTTTCTATAATTTTGATATAATTTGTCCCAAAAGTAGTACTGACAACACACTGTAAAAAAATTATTGAGAAAGCGCAGGTGGGATTTTTTTAATTTGCATTTATTGTCTGAAAGAAATGCACTACGAAATAATTGTGGTCTCGGACCTTCTAAAAAGACACAACTTGGCTGGTAGGACTTCCCTATGTATGTCATAATAACATATAGATATACTTTAAGTGCGAACGGGATCTCCCCAAAGATATATTATAGTTATGAAAAGTTTATATACTATTGTATTTGGCATGCACAGGCGCGTGGGGAATGCACCCTCCCCCTTTTCTTTTGATAACTTTTTAATTGTTTTATAGTAAATATTCTAAGATGCATTTTTAATTATTTAATATGCTCTTTCTTTTTATTATACGATATTACAATATCAGAAGTTTATAAATCTTGACCCTGTAGACTATTGTGGAAGATTATGTTAGAGGGTCAAAATGTCTGCTGTTATTGTAATAACGGATGACAAAGAGGAACATGATTAAATAACTTCAAATATTACAGATTGTTTTGCTTTTTCCCCCTATTTTTTGCTTTTTGTTTTGTTGTTTATTGTTGTTTGTTATTTTGTTGTTGTTGGGGGGTTTTTTTTTGGGGGGGGGTGGGGGTGGGGGGGGGGGAGGATGAGACAAAAAAAGAATAGAGTAAAATGTTTGCGTATTCAGAAATTTTATTGTGTGTCTTCTTTTAGCATGTTGAATTTTCTGAAGCACAAGGAAACTTCCAACTCAAAATCACGTCTACATCATTTTGTCTACCTTATACTATTGGTCCCTTTTCAACTACCGAATAAAAGATTTTACTGATTTATTCTATTTATTGTACTTTAACGCCATGATTTATTATATGCATGTGATTGAAATGCTTCTGAATTCTATACATGTTTTCCCACAGTAAACAAAAAATTGTTCAAATAAGACCTTCGAAAATAGTGGAATTAATTACTTTTGGAATGTCAAAAAACTCGTTGAAAGTACTTGAGAAATTGCATGCTTATATTGGTGATTTTGAATCTGTTCAAAGTTTTGATTTTTCTACTCTATATACCACATTGCCTCACATTCTCATTAAGAAAAAAATCACACACCTAATTAAATGGGCATTTAAAAAGTCAGAATGTGAATATATATGTTCAAACTCTTTTAGGTCATTTTTTAGTAGCAATAAACAAAAAAACTATGTCAATTGGACATGCTTTCATACTATATCTGCTCTTGAATTTTTACTAGATAACATTTTTGTTCGCTTTGGAGATTCCGTATATCGTCAGGTTATCGGAATTCCTATGGGGACTAACTGTGCACCACTTATTGCGGACCTGTTTTTGTATTGCTATGAGTTACAATTTATGACAAAAATCAGCAAAGACCCATCGAAACAACATCTGATACACAAATTTAATAATACTTTTAGATATTTGGATGGTATTTTAGCTCTCAATAATGACGACTTCAGTATGTATACTAAAGAAATTTATCCTGTTGAACTTACTTTAAATAAAGCTAATACTAACAATGACCACTGCCCTTTCCTCGATCTTGATATATATATCATAAACGAAAAGCTTAATACTAAAATTTATGATAAAAGAGATGATTTCACTATCTTACGGAGTTTATATATCTCAACTTGTACGATTCGCTCGTGTATGCAACAATGTTTTAGATTTTAACGAGAGAAATTTATGTATTACTGAAAAATTATTACACCAGGGTTTTCGATATCACAAACTAGTCAAAACATTTACTAAATTTTATCATCGGTATAAGGACATCATTCGTAAATATAGCTCAACATGCAGACTTCTTATACGTTCAGGTATTTCACATCCAATATTTTATGGAAATATTCTTTATAAAACACAAAAATGTCAGTATTCACCTCAGAAGCTAACAAAACCTTTAAATATACTTATTAAGAAGGGATATAGTTACGATACTGTTGTCAGGTCATTAAAGATTGCATATTTTGGCGTTAATATTGATTCACTTACAGGGTCTTTGCATCGGAACTAAACACATTTATTCTTAATAAACCAGTTGTTGGCATGACACGGGTTATGTTCTTCTCATATATGTTATTATGGTATGATACTAAACCCCTCACGGGGAGGATTGTGCCTGATATTCATATGATGAAGACATAATTTTTCAATCAGTTTAATTTAGGTCCGGAGCTGGCATATCAGTTAGCTGCTAGTAGTCTGATGTTATTTATGTATTATTGTCATTTTGTTTATTTTCTTTGGTTACATCTTCTGACATCAGACTCGGACTTCTCTTGAACTGAATTTTAATGTGTGTATTGTTATGCGTTTACTTTTCTGCATTGGCTAGAGGTATAGGGGGAGGGTTGAGATCTCACAAACATGTTTAACCCCGCCGCATTTTTGCGTCTGTCCCAAGTCAGGAGCCTCTGGCCTTTGTTAGTCTTGTATCATTTTAAATTTTAGTTTCTTGTGTACAATTTGGAGTTTAGTATGGTGTTCATTATCACTGAACCAGTATATATTTGTTTAGGGGCCAGCTGAAGGACGCCTCCGGGTGCGAGAATTTCTCGTTGCATTGAAGACCTGTTGGTGACCTTCTGCTGTTGTCTGCTCTATGGTCGGGTTGTTGTCTCTTTGGCACATTCCCCATTTCCATTCTCAATTTTAAAAGAAACAAAAGTGAATTTATTTGACATTTTTGCCGACATTTACTTTTCATTTTCATTTTTAGCTATGGCGTTGTCAGTTTATTTTCGATTTATGAGTTTGACTGTCCCTCTGGTATCTTTCGTCCCTCTTTTACATGAGGTATGATACCTTTACTTAACAAATAAAATATTTGATTTAATATACCGCTGAAAGTTCAGAAATCTAAGATGATATTTTCACAAATGTTATAACCAGATGCTGTGCCACACGCTTTATAAGTTTCATGACAATACGGAAGATTACATCTTTATAACATACACTGTGTCTGTACAATACTTTGTTCTTTCGTTGTTTGTCTTTCTCTCATATTATTTGCTCTCTGTGACGTTTGTTAAGTTTTTGTGAACTCTTCCTGCTCTTACCATGTAAGAAGCTAGAAACTTACATTATACATGAACAGAACTTAGATGCAAAAATGCCACTGTTATGTAACCAAACAATTTAAATGAAGGGAGTCGTGAAAACCCCATTGAATTGAATAACATGTTAACTGCTTATTTAAGATTTAAGATGTTTGCCTTTTCAACTGGGTCTGGATGGAGTAAATAAACGCATCATAGATACCAGGATTTAATTTGTTTACTTGCGCCAGACGCGCGTTTCGTCTACAATAAACTCACCAAAGATACCAGGATTGGAATTTTATGTTTGTGCCAGACGCGCGTTTCGTCAAAAAAAGACTCCTCAGTGACGCTCGAATAAAAAAAAATGTCGAAAAGGCCAAATTTAGTACGAAGTTGAAGAGTATATTGAGGACCAAAAATTCTAAAAAGGTTTGCCAAATACAGCTAAGGTAATATATTTATGAGCTAGAAAATAGTAAACATTTATTATTAAATAATGACCGAAATCATTGATTTAATGATAATTCCTGTCAACCAAAAGCGCTGACTACTGGGCTGGTGATACCCGCGGGGAATAAAAACTCCACCAGCAGTTGCACCGACCTACCCATTGTTTCGTAAAGAGGGCATTTGATTTCCATCTGATCTTTTTTGTTTGATTATATAACAGATCTCTAATTTTGTTATGGCAGTAAGAGCTTTGTTGAACTAAGTGTTTTAGTGATCTCGTATTTGCATTCATGCAGTTGACATTATTATACACCCTATAGTAATGTAGAAGTCCGTTTGTCTGTCCGTTCGTTCGCCAATATCCTTTTGTCCTACTTTTGTTTCCGCATCTGATACTGAACCGCTCGACTGAATTTTGTGAATTTTTTAATGATACATTTGCATCCCTTCATGTATTTTGTCATCTGAATGAAATGTAGGGTCAAGTGTGAACACACGGACTTCGTCATAGCTGCAAGCTTTAGTAGACATTTATATCTGCTGTTAATCACTAATCACAATTTAATGAAATTCCTGGTTTTCCTTACCGAAGCAAGGACTTTTAATTAGATGAACCCGTTTTGTATCAACAACTCCTCATTAACCACAGACTTATTACAATTCATTGAAACTATCTCAAAATTTCAACCTTAAATTATTTTGTGCATCTCCTATTTTCATATATTTGTTCATCACATTAACTTTAATGGTTTCTGCATCATAGACTTTGTAATTGCCTTATTACAGGTTCTAATTTTGGTCACAATTTCTCCTAAACTTGTTTTAAGAAATTATTAAAACTTTCTCACAATCTTTTAATACAATATAATTCGTTTGTGAACTCTTGTTTTATTTATGATCATATCACGCTTCTTTTGATTTCTCTTATCAAATTATGGACATTGTCATTGTTTTATTTTGGGTTACCTATTTTGTAAAACCTCTAATTTCAATTTATTGAAACATTCTGAATCCATAACTCCGCCTAAACCCACTATTAAAATATAATGAATATTTCTCATAATCCTTAATATTGTGCATCTTCTTTTTGCTTTTTTCAGAATTTTTTTTGGTGTTTCCGTATTCAAAGCATGAATTTTGTCTTTGCTTTATTTGTGGCTACTCATTTAGTATTCAGAACTCCACCTATTTACAAATTGTTCGAACATTCTTATCATCTTAACCATATTATTCTATTTGACACCTCCTTTTTTATAATTATAGTTTGAATGGCTTCCTTCGGCAAAACACACTGCAGTACACATTTGTATCCACTTCTCCTATATCCGTATAAATCAGAATTTTATAGAAATTCCAATTAGTTTTTTTAAGGGTTTTCCTAACCTAATCATAGAGTTAGCAGAGTTTACAGGGTTGGGACTTTGTCCACAGTACCTCATTTGTCACTTAAAATTTTACTCTTGATAATATTTGGTTAGTTTACTGCAGTGTTGTACATAAAAAAAACTTTAGCTACATGTCTTAACTCATTAAGCAAAATTTTAAATTGTTAGTATAAATATTCATATTGTTAAAAATTATCATTGTCGTTTTGATTACTTCTATTCAAAATATTACAACTCAAGAAAGGAAGATATGCAACAGGAAAGCGGAACTTAGTCATAATGAACACGAAATCATTATTATAAAATTTTACAAAATATGTATATTGCACAGGCAGTTTTCATCATATTAAGTATAATAACAGTGTAGTTAATTAATAATATGCAATATCGATAAAGACTGACTTCTTTGTAAATGTCTTGTGCTCAATACTAGATTTTTTTAAGTATATACGTAAAGTTGTCTGTTGAAAGCAAAGAAGGTTCCAACAACAACAACAAATGTAATGGGAAAGTGTTATACCCATGTATTTGTTATTCTTAAGGCTGTATCGCCATCCTCTTCACTAAATCCAATATAATGAATCGTTCGGTATCATGTTTATTGCGAAATAGAAAATAATTAAACAAGTATTGAAATGACAGAAAATATAACAACAATTGTAAAATGCACAGAAATTATAAAGTCTCTCTGTATGGTCAACCATATTTCTGATTTCACCTCATCTACGTAAAAAGGGTAACATACTCTGAAAAAGAAAGCAAAAAGTCTGACCTAAATATAGAACTTCAGTTCTACTAAAAGAAATTAAATACTAGTACTCGGGTAACAGTTTCGTGCTAGGCTAGTCTTCGACTATAGTGGGATGGAAATGATAGAATGACCTTATCAAAGACTATCATGAAAAAGTACAGTCTTTAAAAAAAATGAAGGTGACATCGAATGACATACTAAAATAGATTGAAGCATTTAAAGTTCAAAGATTTTTTGCTAGAATTTAAATACAATCAACAGTATCAGTATTCAAATCTATATTGATACAAAGTTTCAATTTGAAATCAATTCCAATTTTTACTTCAATAAATCTTAAATTACTCAAATAACTTTGAATAAAAGATGTCATATGTTTTCTAATACCAAGTAATGATTTGCAGGATGTTCTGGTTTTTTTTAACCATTTCCGTCGACATATAATCAAATTACAGGAATCCATAAACTAAGACCAGAATATCATCCTGACCTATTGTCATCACGAAAATATTAATTGCTTCAGTTTCTACTATTGTGATGTAATCCCCATTGGAATGCACAAATTTGTCTCATTCAAACTATTTAATATCGTTAATATCGGAATGCAGATGTACTTAAAAGTTTTTACTTCTAATTTGATTAAAGGTATTAAATAAAATTCGGTCAGTACTGACTAAGTTTTGGTAGACAAGTAGAATTCGGTAACGAACAGGCTTTTACTACAAAATCATTATACGGTTTTGTTGAAGGCCTTATATACGGTTGCCTGTAATCATCTTTGTATTTTGGTCTTTATGGATATCTGTTTCAGTGGATGTCAAACCACAGCTATGAAACAAGGATATTAAAACCATATGTTTTACTATGCAACTCGGTAGCTGGCTAAACATTTTTGTTTACCTCAAAGATGTTATGTAACAATAAAAAAAGAACTAAACGCGTGCGGAGAATGAGACCAGATGGCCAATTGCATCCATATTTATTTTGTTCGATTAGCAATTTTGTTTTCAAGCGATGCGTTTTGTTTCATATCATTTTACTGATATCTTCTTCTTCAATTGCTCATTTAGTTTATATATGGCAAAATGTTTTGCCTGTTTTAATTGAAAAGCTATTTGTCTAATTGGTTGATTTATCACTACAAAATGAACAATTTGACTAACCGTTCCAGGTAAGACGATGGTCGCCATCTACATCAGCTATCATGTAATATCCTTCTGCAGTCTCGAGTGCTTCTCTGGGAGACATGCCAATATTCTGAGCAATATTGACTAGTTCATCACGTGACACATAACCATCATGATTACTATCCTCTAGTTCGAACCATTCCTTGGCCATAGACGCACTGTAGTTTGGTGCTGATATTTCAGATAGGTAATCAGGAATGAAGTCTACATCGCCATCACCTTCAGAATTTTTTAATTAATCATTATTAGTTTTAACATCTACTAGTACTCGCAAGTTCCAAATCCACGCGTGTTATTCAATGACCTGGAATACATTCTGTTCAAAATTTGTCTTTGTTGACAATGAAACGTTTGAATATTTTACCTTTGCCTCGAATTAGTCTGGTTTAGGTGGATATGTAACCATTTAACATTGACAAGAATAGTCTAGTTTTATGCGATAACACAATTTGGTAAGAAACAAAGATTGTTTTTAGACGAGCGACGTCTGTATGAGGGAGTAGCCTAACTAAATGTACCCACGACATTCGAAATCGGGTGGATAGTTTTACTCATTGGCAATTAAACCACATCTCCTTTTTTATAACAAAACTAGAAACAAAATCTATATTTATTTTTTTAGAATTGAATCAAATAATTTACATGTAGGTCTAGTGAAAAATGTCTTTGCTACAAAACAATTATTAACGTCACGGTTCCCAAATTGTACCGAGTAACCGAATTGCAACTATTCAACATAAAAGGCTGAGATATTCTTAAAAGTTTTCTTTGAGACTAAACAATTTGTATTTTGATTATTTGTCATTATACACGTCTTACAAAATAGGTGAACATAATTGTTTATTCAAATATACACTAAACGTTCACAATTTATATCAACAGATACAGCTTTCACTGTAAAAGAAAAATGTACGAAAACGCCGCCATGCGACGTTCCCAAAAAGTCATCTTTTAAAAATGAATAAAAAAATATGTTACAAACATCCATTTTCATAAAAATGAATAGTGAGCTTGTCAAATTGTTCTAAATATTTGAAAAAATAAAACAAGACATCGGTTATCCGATTTTTAGTGATGTAAATTTAAGCATGGATGCAATTTGGGTACTCCTCTTTCCGCAATCATGGATAGTTTGGAGGTAGATTCAAACCAATTTTTCTATGACTCAAAACGGATTAAAATTCAAATTGGTGTATCTATATAATAAAGAAGGAGACGGCTACAAAATAAGCACAGAATGGAAATTTTTATCTTGATCATATAAAAAAACGTAGGTGAAAAAACTGTCAAAATAGGTCCAATTTGGGTACCGTCCCGTCACGTTAAAGCAGTTCAAACATATAGAAATAAATATTAAATTACCAAACCGACAGGAAATAATAACAGCAATAGAAGTGTTTAAAAAGACAAAATCACCGGTGCATGAAAAATTTAATGCAAAACTATTCAAAGCTAACCAAAAACTTGCAGCTGAAACTCTTTAATCACTATTTAAAACAATTTGGGATGGAAAAATAATACCTGACGATCGGACCAAAGGCATAATAAGAAAGTTAGTCAAGAAGGGAGCGTCAGTTAGTGACTGCTGCAACTGGCACGGTATTACCCACTTGTCAATTCCAAATAAAGACATGGCCAAAATTATTATCCAAAATATAATTGATGTACATGTAATTGACAAACAGCTAAGCGAGGAGAAAATAGGATTGCATTGACCAAAATTTTGCTTTACGTAACATTATCGAATGGCAATGACAGTTTTTTTTAACATTTACTTTGTGGATTTCCAGACACCAACAGGAAGAGCTTGTGGCGAATACTTAGAGCATATGGAATTTCAAAAGAAATAGTAAAATTATCAAAAGTTTCTACAACAATTTTTTTGCAGTATGCTTTGAAGTAAAAAATTGAGTTAGACAAGGATGTTTGAAATCTATCCTTCTTTTCCATTTGGTCATCGAATCAGTAATGGGGAAACAACAGGAGATGCCCCAAGAGGAATGAGATGGAGCATTTCATCAACATAAGAAGATCTTGATGTTACTGAAGATCTAGCTCTTTCATATTACATATCCACCACCGTTAACAAGAGAAGACGAAACACCTTTTTAACTTTGACAGCCAAATTGGACTTAAAATCAGCAGGACAAGGACAGAAGTTATTACACTTAACATCACTAACCCAACTCCTAGACGATGGAAATATCTTCCCATCACAGAAACATTTACTTACCTGGGATGTACCGTAAGACACGATGGAGTTGCATGAAATGACATCAAGAACAGATTAAACAATATATATAAACTATATTCAGATCACTAAACAAAAAGTCAATGTATAGAAATCATCACAACTTAAATTTAGAAACCCAAACTTAAATGTACCAGAGTTTTACATATGGATACGTACTGTAAAAGGTTGACTGAAGACCATAAATAACAAATGGGGAACAGTAGAAAAGATGGCCAAATATAGACAGCAATGGAAACCCTTTGTTGCTGCCCTACATGTCAATGGCTTTCCGGGAAGTAAGTAAGCACGTACACAGTAGAAACCCTTTAAATTAAATTTCATTGCATCTCAAGTAAAATGTATCAATAACCATAAAATACTTATACCATTTGTGTCTCGTCTGACTACGAAATCCTGTACTCGTTTATCTGTTACTGCTGCATCATATTTTTGTAAGTAACTTTTGATTTCCTTGAAAGATGCTCGTCCGTCATTGTCTTTATCAATGAAAGCTGTAAATTGAGCTTTAAAAGCTGCAAAAAAAAATATGCTATCATAGCTAATGCTCTGATTGCAGAACACAGCTTGATTTCATCGTTTTCCAGTTTTATTTCTATTTTTTAGTCCAAATAATGCATCAAGACATACGAGGTTTGTTAGTATCTTTTAAAATTTAGCTGTATATGTTTGAAAAAAAAACAACTTTTTTATGTTACCGAATATGAATATAACAAATCACAAACAGGTACGTACGCAGAGAATAATTATTTGACATCAATATATCGGACCATTTTACAGATTTGCATCATGCAATAAATCACCAACGATGTAAGCCGACAAAACCATTTACGTAGATATCTGATCATTTGTGTAAATGCCATTGGTTTTATTTCTCATCATTACTTTTCTGCCTCTTGTTTTATTTAAACAAATTGTTTCTACTTAATCCAAAATAAAGTCCTGATTGATGCATGATTGACGTAATGAATTAGGTTTTTGCAAAACAAATCTTTTCTTATAGAGAAATCAATGGTAGAAATAATTTTGACTTTAGTTTTTTGCTATCTTTGACGAGAAACGGATTATTCTGTCTCACGTTTTTCATATGTTTCAAATTGTTAACCAAACACTGTAAATGATATATATCTGTTTTATGCTTAATACTAATAAAGCTCCTCTCAAACTTTACACCCACAAGTAATCTTAAAATTGATATCGATAAAGATGTAATGTTGAAATGGACCCAGTTGAAGTTCACACATGTACAGTAACAATCAAAATTATCCAAATTAGAAACATCAAACTTAAATTCAATTTATGTTCTAACATTGATGAGATTATGCTGTTATATAATTATACATTTAGCTTGAAACGGTAAAATGTGAATACTATTATTTACGTATTTAGATAAATAAATCAATGAAATCGCTTTCAAGCGTTGTAACTTTGTTAATGAGGGGTTCACACATTGTCGATTATTGCTCCCGTTTAAGAACTGACAGCGATACGACATTAAAAAGTGAAAAAGTCGGATTACTATCCTCAATTAGCTGGAATGTCCTATCATCGTCTGAACGCAGTCGTTTAAGTTCGTAACAGATTCCAACGGGTAGGGAAGGGTCCGAATTGTTCGGCGAAGCATCCCGACTGTTAGGTGCGTCCCGTAAAGCTGGGGTCACACATTTACGATTTTTACTGCCGTCCTTGACAGGACCATTCCCGATTAAAATTTGTCAAAAGTCTGATCAAGATCCTGTGAATCGTGAATGAAAATTCAAACTTTAATTAAAATTTGTAAAACAAATAATTTAATCACAACTATCAGATATTGTTTAGGAAGCGTCGATATTCAACAGTTTCCAAGCGAATTTATCCCAATAATCCCGTTCTCAATCCGCTTCTAATCCAATTTGTATCTTTCTCCTGGTAAAATTCGACTGAGTCTGTCACGACTGCGTCCCGATTCTACCGAATGTAATCCGACAGAGATCAGACAGTGACCGGACAGTGAACCGACGCTGACTGAAGTTATTCGTTCGAAATTTGTCGGCAAACTCGGGATGATCGGGTACTGTCGGAACGTAATCCTATCACTGTCCGCTCTATCGCATTGCAAACGGCTTTGCCTGGTCTCAGTCGTATTGCATTCTGTAATTGTCGGGACTCTGACGTGGGTATCATTGACGAATTTCGTATTAATAAAGGGACTGTTTCGGAACGGTTTCGGAAACAACGGTTCGCAATCGATAAGATCTGGATGCAATCTAAACTCAATCTGCAGAAAACAGCAATGACAAATTTCTCCAGATCATTCCCGTTCCACAGGACACCGTCCGGAATACACAGAACATCGTTAGGATTTTGATCCGATACAGCAGAATCTGTCACGACATAGGCACGATTGTAATCCGACTACACAAAATCGGCTGAGTTTCCCCGAATGTTACGGGACGCACAAAACTGTCGGGTGCTTCGTCGAACTATTCGGACCCTTCCCGACCCGTAGGAATCTGTTACGAACTTAAACGACTGCGTTCAGACAATGATAGGACATTCCAGATAATTAAGGATAGTATTCCGACTTTTTTACATTTCGTGTCGTATCGTTGTCTAATCTCAAACGGGAGCAATAATCGGCAATGTGTGAACCCCGCATAACATTCGGGGAAACTCAGCCGATTTTGTCTTGTCGGTTTACAATCGTGCCTATGTCGTGACAGATTCTGCTGTATCGGATCAAAATCCTAACAATGTTCTGTGTATTTTGGACGGTGTCCTGTCGAACGGGAATGATCTGGAGAGATTTTTCATTGCTGTTTTCTGCCGATTGAGTCCAGATTGCATCCAGATCTTGTCGATTGCGAACCGTTTTTGCCGAAACCTTTCCGAAACAGTCCCGTTATTAATACGAAATTCGGCAATGGTACCCACGTCAGAGTCCCGACAATTACAGAATACAATACGACTGAGATCAGACAAAGCCGGTTGCAATGCGATAGAGCGGAACGTGACAGGATTACATTCCGACAGTACCTGATCATCCCGAGTTTACCGAAAGTTTTCGAACGGATAAATTCCGTCAGCGTCGATTCACTGTCTTGTCACTGTCTGATATCTGTCGGATAACCTTCGGTAGAATCGGGACACAGACTCTGTCGAATTTTACCAGACGAAAGATAAAAATTGGATTACAAGCGAATTGAGAACGGGATTATCGGGATAAATTCGCTTGGAAACGGTTGAACATCGACTCTTTCTGAACAATATCTGATTGTTTTACAAATTGTAATTTAAGTTTGAATTTCAAGCCACGATTCACAGGATCTTGATCAGACTTTTGACAAATTTTAATCGGGAATGGTCCCGTCAAGGACGGCTGTAAAAATCGTGAATGTGTGACCCCAGCTTTATGCAATTTGATGACAAATATTGTATATGAGCACACATAAAAACGAATATTAGATATCGGCCTAAAATGAGCATAAATATATAGTAACTGTTATTCTTCTGACCGATAAAAAAAAAGTATTGTCTTAGGGTTCGAAATTTTTATTTTTTTATATTTATGATCTTAGCATTTACGGTAACTTATGTTAATAAACTGACTTACCTACAAGCTGTCGAACATCAAAACATACCTATAAATTAGACAAATTAAAAATATCAGAGCTTTGAGTGTTTAATAAAACAGTTAAAAATTTAACTCCATTCATGTTCATGTGCTTGTCTAAAAAACGGAGACGGAATATAATACCAAAAAAAGACATTCCAAATTAAGGAGAAAGACTAAACCAACCGTGAAAAAACACCAAAAGTTACGAAAGAACAAACACCAGTCTCATGTAACTCTTCACATAAAAACTTTTAAAGACTTCAAAACACGAACGCCACAAAAAAAGGGGATAAAATCAAGTGCTTCGGAGAGCTTAACAGATCCTGCTCTATATGTGCGTGTTTATCTTGTTAATTAGTTAATTTATATCTAAATATTCTATGTTTTATGACATTTGTTTTGTGTTATTATGGAGAATGAGACCGTAAATATCCACCACTTGTATAGACTTATGCAGAATGAGGTTTAAAGCTTCTTAGTTGATTGTCGTAAATACAAAATTGAATCTTAGTTTCTATGATGAGTTTATTTGCAACCACTGGGTCAATGCCACTGCTGGTGGAGTGTTTATTCCCCAAGGGTATCACCAGCCCAGTATAGTCAGGCCTTCTGTGTTAATATTGATTATCATTGATATGGTCATAATTATAAATTGATTGTTTACAACACTTTGAACTTTTGAAATTATAAGGCTTTCCTACCCCAGGAATAGATTACCTGAGATGTATTTAGAAAAATAGGAATTTTCGGTCTTCAATGCTCTTCAACTTCGCATTTTAGTTGGCCTTTTAAACCTATTTTTATTCGAGCGTCACTATGAGTTTTTTGTAAATACAAAATTTCAATCCTGGTATCTATGATGAGTTTATTTGTTCATTTGTTTGTTTGTTTGTTTGTTTTTCATATGAACTTTATTTAGCTTTTGTGTGTGTTTGTATGGTCGTTTTGGTTTCTTTTTATTTAATTACATAAATAAGTGTATGAAGTAAAATCACAAAAATACTAAACTCCGAGGAAAATTCAATCGTAAAGTCCCTAATCAAATGGCAAAATCAAATGATAAAACACATCAAACGAATGGACAACAACTGTCATATTCCTGACTTGGTACAGGCATTTTTTAAAGAACTTCGTTTCAATAAAGCATATTGTTCATATCTGTGTGTGTGTGTTTCATTTTTCAAATCCATTAGTTTTTCTGTCGGTGGTGTTAACTTGACTCCTACCTATCCATACTCTTTAGTAACCTTCACTTGTGACATTTGCAGTTATTGCTAAAGTTGTATTTATTTAGTATTTGGTTGGTACATTTATAAACAAAAGTCAAACGCACTTGTGGATTGAAATTTAATTCTCTATCCATACTTCATACACAAACTGAAACTGCTTCTAAGTTCATACTGAGCCAAATATTCTCTGTATGTATTTAATTGATATTCTGTAACTATTCAATGCGATAGCAATACTTAAAATGTAATATTGAATGATGGTAAAGAAAGGATAGTGTTTTACGATGTATCAGTTCATGACACAAAATAACTACGAGCAACTGAGAGAAAAAAAAACAAGTGAACGACACTTTTATTGCAGTCCCTCATTTCAGAGTCACAGTGGGGCCTTCAAAACAAAGTAAAAACTCGCTAAAAATTTCAAAATTTTGTTCATTTACCCGACCGGTTTGAATTATTTATTTAAAGACAATAAAGTCGACCACGCTATATCTGTGCTGTAATGAGAATACGCACATGTTAGGGGTAATTTTAAAAATTAATCATTTATATTTGACATAGCAATCTAACAAAAACTGTCTTAAATGAACTTATTCAAAGATTTAAGTCAATTTCTAACTATATAAGAGCGATTCGAAACAGCATAAATACACAATAGCTCAATATGGGAAAGAAGGCAGGAGTAATTGCTATTGATGATACATTTAGATGTCGATGGTTTCATATTATTAGTATTTCATATTATGTCTTATCACACGTAACGATAGCCATCACCAAGGAATGTATATATATATTTGACCTCATGAACAAAAACCCAAGAAACTGGAACAATGGAAAAAACGAATTAAATTTTAAAACTGAACGTGTAATGCAATAATAATCCTATCTCAAATGCTTTTTTGCAACACTTAAAAGCAATGCTGCCTGTCTCCCTGAAATTACATTTGCATCTACATACCTGTGTCGATAAATCCACAGGTACAAAATAAGCAATATATGTTTCCTGGGAAGCTTTACTTTATATTGCAATTATGTTTGCACTTTGACTATCGTACCTGTTCACTTTAATATGTGTGAACATGGCTTTTCAGACAGATTAACTTTTATCGTTTGTTTTATGCAATTTTAATTGGAAGTAGACTGCGTGCTAGATTTTGATTTTTATTCCTTTGTAATAAGACGTTGTGATAATTAAGTCTCCACTTAGTAAGGATTTAGATAACATATTTTTTTATATAAAAAGTTTCAATCTAATTTTACAATAATCCTGAACAACCCCACGACCAGAGACAAACTTGCTGTGATTGTTTCCTTGAGAATAAACAAATGCAGATCATATATTTAATGTCAAAAGGATAATTCAGTTAAATAAGGCGAATAGAATCCTTTTCATAACAACAAGGAAAAGACCATTTCTTGGCGCGCTCAGGTTGTAAATTGCCTGGGTCAGATTTCTTGACCATTCGTCTGTAACGTCCACTTGTCATATCGAACGGGTTATAGACATTTAAACTGTGGGGTCGCTAAAGATTCTAAACGCCTAAATCAAATAATACAAATAACTAGACGAGTACTAAACATTGTGTGTTGATTTACATGTTGAATACTTAAACTTTCTTTTTTTTTCTCGTGCATTTGCATGTACTTTACTCTTTTATCATATTTAAATCCCCATTGGAAGGCCTCTGACCGACTGAGTGAGCTGTTATCGATAGCCGATGACAAACAAGTTAAAATTAAAGGATTAAGTATTATTACCAAAGTACGTATTGCTATTGTCCACGCTGAAAATTACTAGATATGTAGCCTTCAATGAGAAAGCAACGAACTACACAGCACGAAAAGAGACATCATGACGGTAGATCTGTGGTAGTTTGTCGGATTCACTAAGACTCCAGATATCTCGTAAATATGTCCACAGAGGGATCAAGCATCTACGAAGATCATTAAAGAAAACACGTGAATTTCTTCAGCAGTTAGAAATAACTTTGTACATATTATCATGATGTATAGTTGTCTCACTAGCATTCTAACATGATTATCTGCTTATCTTTATAAGGTACATATATTTAAGGTCAAGTATAGCAATTGACGGCATACCGTGTCAAAATTTGTTTAATTAAGAATTTGTATTAAACATAATGCATAAAAAGGATAACCTGAATCAGCAAAGTACTGAAAAGTACACCAGTCCACAGAAACGAACAACACAGAAACAGTCGGTGACAAATAGACGCGTAAACAGACAAAATTCCAACAAGCTACACAAGATTAAATTAGCCATAGTTGATACAGACACACAATGTGCTGGGGTTGAACACGTTTTACGTGTGCATATCCCCCTTTTGACTATCTAGACCGTATGTCGTAAAACTGAAACATACAAGGAAATGAAGATACCAACATATTGACCACTAACTTGTTCATGAAAATGAAAAACGGCATACATTAAAAAGCAGAGTCAACTGTGGTCTTTAGTACAAGAAGGTAGTGGTTGGATACTGCCGCGCAAGAAGCAAATTAAATTTAGAAACAAATGCTGGACTTTTTGATCGACAATATATTTGTTGAGTTTGGAGGATTTATATTTCAACAGACAGACGGTATTCCAATGGGTACTAATTGTGCACCCCTACTGGCCGATTTGTTTATGTACTCGTATGAAGCAGAATTCATTCAGAACCTTCTAAAAGACTAAAAGAAAAAGCACCTTGCGAAATTCTTTAATTTTACTTTCCGATATATTGATGATGTTCTATCATTGAATAACCCATATTTCAGCCAATACTTACATCTCATATAATCCAGCGAACTTGAAATTAAGGATACTACTGATACTAGAAGTACTGCTTCATACCTTGATCTTTTTCTCAATATTGACGTAGATGGATGACTTCACACGAAAATCTATGATAAACGGGACGATTTCAACTTCCCAATTATCAATTTCCCATTTCTCAGCAGTAACATACCCTCTGCCCCTTCGTATGGTGTTTACATATCACAATTGATACGTTATTATCGTGCATGTTCACACTATACGGACTTCTTATACAGAAGTGTGCTTCTTGCACAGAAACTGCTTCAACAAAGTTATGAGGAGGACAGATTAAAATTGACACTCCATAAATTTTATGGACACCATCACGAATTAGTTGATCCATATGATGTGTCTTTGACCAAACTAGCTAAGGACATTTTTACCACATGGTAGATTGTGGTTTGTCATTACGTCGTCTAATCTTTTAATTACCGAACGTGACTTATTCCCGATTATGACTGTTTTGCTGAGTGTGAATTCGCATTACTATAAGAAGTGTTACGGTACTTATCTATCCCAAATTTATTTATTTAGTTTGATAATATATTTGTAATTTTCATCAGATTTTGTCAAATTGGTTGACGTCTTTTCTATTAAATTCATGTGTTGTGGTAAAGAAAATTAACCACCGCCTTCATTTATTAGTTTTGATTTTGTTCAACGTAATCTGTACGATTTTTATGTTTGAATTTAGATTCAAAACAAACCAGACATATATAAAATATATATATTGCTATTGATAAGTGTTACATTGTGCATTATGTTTAAATGTAATATCAGTATTTAGTTCTATTATAATCTTAAATCAATCCTATTTCTATCTTATTTTTTAGACATAATTTTTCAAATATGACGTCATATTTGTGCTGTTTCAGAAATTCACATGTCTGCATGACGTAATATTGTGTCATTTCACCACTTCGTATGTGACGTCATGGTTATGACTTTTTGCGTTCAGGCCTGGTTTGTCACTGAGTCGGGTGTGTCTATTTTCTGTGTTGGTCTTCAATGTATTATGTATTCGGGTTTTGTTTTCTGTTATTAGTTAAGACGTCAGTTTTATCATGTAAATCTTTTATATTCATTTTATAACATTTACTGTTTGTAATAGCATAAATTGTTCTATATAATAAGGATGTTCTTATCACAAGCAAAAAACCCTTGCTGTATTTGGCACAACCTTTTTCAACTTTTGAGCTGTACTACTTTGTACCCTTTTTTTTTTACTTTCGAACTTTTATATCTGGGCGTCACTGTAGTCCTGTATTATTATGTTGGCATTTTAATGTTATATTTAACAATGCCATTAAAGTGCGAGGTTTGGCATGCCACAAAACCAGGTTCAATCCACCATTTTTTTCTTTAAAAATGTCCTGTACCAAGTCAGGAAAATGGCCATTGTTATATCATAGTTCGTTTCTGTGTGTGTAACATTTTTACGTTGTGTTTCCGTTGTGTCGTTTGTTTTCTCCTATTTTTGAGTGTGAATTCACATTACTATAAGACGTGTCACGGTACTTTTCTACTCCAAATTCATGTATTTGGTTTTGATGTTATATTGGTTATTCTCATCGGATTTTGTCTGGTGCTTGGTCCATTGCTGTGTGTGTTACATTTTAATGTTGTGTCGTTGTTCTCCTCTAATATTTAATGCGTTTCCCTCAGTTTTAGTTTGTTACCCCGATTTTGTTTTTTGTCCATAGATTTATGAGTTTTGAACAGCGGTATACTACTGTTGCCTTTATCTAACAAGTTTGATGAAATTTCAACATAAAATTTGATTGAGCAGTATTTGTGATATTCCAGTAAATATTTTGAATCGTCATAATTGATATTAGTGGTAATTGTAGAGGCCAGTGGGTATTCATCAAACTGAAACTGTTTTGAGACAAACAAAACTCATTCTTGCATCAAAGTATAACATGTATTTATAGGCTGTATTTCATGTAAAAAACAGTATCTATTCAAGTCCGATATCCTATTATTGGACAGAAATCATGAAAGAAAAATCGCATGTTGATAAATATTAGATAGGACAATAAAGGGAATGAAAGAAAACATGCACTGTTTTTACATAATTAACGTTACATAGCCCTGTAATGTCGCGATTTGTATAGTCTACCGTGACATTTTCCTGGATTTAAAACTGGTGTAGTTAATTCGATAACCTGTAGGGAATTATCAAAAGAATATATTGTGAAAATGTACTTTAAATCCTTGGTAAAACTATTTGAGCACGTCATGTAAAACTGATCTGTTCTAAAGAGACGTTACTGCTAACGATATTGTTTCGTATATTGTTTCTCAAGTCGTGTTATACCTATTGGCACTTCTGAATACCTATTGTCACTTCTCAATAGGAAACGGTAACAATGTACATACTAATGATTCAAATGTCTTATTGTATTCACTTTCACACAAATTACAACTGTTTGTAGATATTAATTAACAGTCAGCATTCTCTGTTACTGATACAATTAACAAAAGAAAAACTCGGCTGTCATTACCGGATATGTCAAATCTAAAGCATATTAAATGTCTTTTCGTGTACATGGTAAAACATTAAAGCATGATGATGGAGCAACACCAAAGAGTCAAGTACAGACACAGTGAAAATAATGTAACTCCAATAAAATTAAATGTTAAGCTTATGTGCCAGTCCACGACTGTTCCTTGTTTGTCTTTATTCTATCTCTACTGTTATATTTTCAAACAACACGATTTTGGATCTTCCAACTCTTCGACCCGATGGTTCTTGATTAAGTTTAATCCTTAAACAAGTGTTATGAATTTATTGTAAATTGTTTACGCATAGCAATGGGTCAGCACCGCTAATGGTGGACAGTAAGACCTGGGGAGTACCTTGTGACAGCTTCGCCTAGGTATGATTTATATGATGCCTCCTGTCTTAAGGCGTCGTCTGCCTGTGTCAGTTTCAAGTTAGAGATCTACATAATGGAAATGATAGTAGTCTCTGTATGTCTTTTTTCAAATGCGATACATTAGCGTCAATTTTAAGCAATATGTTTAACCCGGCACACTCTGGGTATGTCTTTTTTCAAATGCGATACATTAGCGTCAATTTTAAGCAATATGTTTAACCCGGCACACTCTGGGTGTACCTGTCCCTAGTCAGGTGCCTGTAATTCAGTGGTTATCGTTTGTTGCCGTGTTGTATATTTGTTTTTTGTTCAATATTTTGTACATAAACTAAGCCGTTAGTTTTCTCGTTTGAATTGTTTACATTTCGGAGCCTTTTAAAGCTGACTATTCGGTATGGGCTTTGCTCATATGCCGAACGATGACCTATAGTTAATTTCTGTGTAATTTAGTCTCTTGTGTAAAAATGCCTCAATGTCAATTATACCACTTCTTCTTTTTTATAACAACTAAAATCAGGATATATGAGTGAATAAATCGTATCGGTATACAGTATATTAAATTGAGAATGGAAATGGGAAATGTGTCAAAGAGACAACAACCCGACCAAAGAGCAGACAATAGCCGAAGGCCACCAATTGGTCTTCAATACAGCGAGAAACTCTAGCATCCGGAGGCATGCTTCAACTGGCCCCTAAATTAAAATGTATACTAGTTCAGTGATAATGGACGTCATACCAAACTCCCAAAGATATAAAAGAAACTAAAATTAAAAATTATACCAGTCAGGAATATGACAGTTGTTGTCCATTCGTTTGATGTGTTTTATCATTTGATTTTGCAATTTGATTAGGGACTTTCCATTTTGAATTTTCCTCGGAGTTTAGTATTTTTGTAATTTTACAGACTAACAAAGGCCAGATGCTCCTGACTTGGGTCAGGCGCAAAAAAGCGGCTGGGTTCAACATGTTTTTTTTTTTTTTTTTTTTTTTTTTTTTAGATCTATTCGCTCCGCTATACCTCTATTCTATGTGGAAAAAATCACACAACAATACGCACAGTAAAACTCCGAGTCCGATGTCCATATAGGTAACAAAAGAAACTAAAAAAATGACAATGATACAAAAATTAACCAAGGAATACATGCCAGCTCCAGACCTCAGCTAGACTGATAAAAATATTATTTTCTCATCATATGAATATCAAGCACGATCCCTACCGTTAGAGGTTTGGTATTATACCATCACTATATGAGAAGAACATGACTCGTATAATGACAACTATGAATGTTAAATGAATCGGCGTTGTGAAATTTGCCATAGACATTAAATGTACTTTATTGTACTTTGATCCTTTTAAAAAAAAATAGTTACTGTTCACTGATCTTTCCATTGCTGTAGGATAAACAAAAAATGTGGTAGTGATTGATAATGCAAAAACAGAAGTCAACTCCATATCGTGAGAAAACATTATTGAAACAGATTTTTAAAATAATCATTCCATGAAGAATCTGACATTTCACTACTCTATATTCTATAATCATATTTTAGAATATTCTCAAACATTTCGAGGACGTATGAAAAAATATCCACAACCACGAGTGAATAAATTTCGTTTTCAACCAAACGCATTAAACTATTGATAAATAGAAATTAGATTGTCGTAATCGAATGAATATGAAAACAATTAAAGGTTATCAATAAAAGATGTCATTATAATTATCAAATGAATAGACTCATTTCTTGTATGTAAATATATTGAAAAATATGAAAGCACTAACTTCAGTCGATTTTATAACAAACGAAATGTAATGTGCAAAGTCTGAAACAACAAAATACAATATAATTTTATAAAAATCACAAATTTAAAAACAAACTTTATGGGATGTTATAAATATGATCTACCTTCGAGTCATAATTTTACACGTTCTCAATTATATTATATGCTTTAAATACAGTGTTCATAGCATAATTCGAGAAGAGAAAGAAAAACTATGATAGGGGTGATTGTTAGCATTAGAACAATATAAATTTATACTTACATGTTGTTGAAACGAGCTGGCGTCTTGTCTCTTTTTCAATTTTTCTAATCCCCTAAATATATGACTGGTGCCGAAGTGTAGACTACATTCAAATGCTTTCATTAATAATACAGTTGTAAGAGCTGCTGTTATGAATATCGAAGGCATCATTTATACCTGTAAAATAGAAAAAGGCATTGAGTATTATTAAGAATGAAAATATGAAATGTGTCAAGGAGACAACAACCCAACCAAAGAACAGAAAACAGCACAAGGCTACCAATGGGTCTTCACCACAGCGAGTGAGATGGGATCCAGCTGGCTCCTAAACAAACCGATGTGGATAAATCAAGTCACTGTTTGTATACTTTGATCAAAAACAACACAAGGTATCTATATAAAACGTCTGAATATTTTAGTCAAACGATTTTCCCCACGAGTAACAATAATGTACACAATAAATAAATTATATAAACGCCTAAAAAGTGTACAAAACAACACCAATGACAAAAAAATAAAACTATAATTGTAATTATTCATATTTATAAAATATTTCGGTTTTTATCCAACGCAATCATAGGTTTGAACGTTGTTTTCAATTTCGGTTGTTTGTTTGAACGTTGTTTTCAATTTCCGTTGTTAGGGACTTGTGTTGTCCCTTATTTGTATGTAAAAGAGGGACGAAAGATACCAGAGGGAGAGTCAAACTCATAGATAGAAAATAAACTGACAACGTTATGGCTAAAAATATAAAGATAAACAGACAAATAATAGTACAGAAGACACAACATAGAAAACTAAAGACTAAGCAACACGAACTCCACCAAAAATCTGGGGTGATCTCAGTTGCTCCGGAAGGGTAAGCATATACTGTTCCACATGTAGCAACCGTCGTGTTGCTTATGTTATTACAAATCCGGTATAAAGTCTAATTCGGTAGGTCACATTCGTGAAAAGGGAAAGAGTATTGTAGTTACGACATAAGGAACGTATTCGATATCATCTGTGAAACGTTTTTTTCATAACGGTCAACCAACTCGTGATGGCGTCCGTAAAATTTACGAAGGAATGATTTCAACTTCACCATTTGAAACTCTTGGTTTAATAGCTTCCTTGTGAGTAGCACTCCGCTATCAGGGAGTCATGATAGGAAATACAAGCCCGGGAATATCGTTTCAATTTGGAGATATATACTTCGTATGCAGGCGCTGCTGGAATGTTGCTACATAGAAACGGAAAGTTCACAATTGGAAGGCTGAAATCATCTCTTTTGTCGTAAAATTTTTTTTTTCAACCAATCCTCATTGTCAATTTCTAGATGTAAGTCAAGATATGAGGCAGACTAAGTTTTATCTGCAGTATCTTTTATCTCAAGTTCAATGGATAGATTCGTTCAACATAGTCACCAAATTTTGTATTATTTAGTGAGATCTATATAGCGTTCATCTATATAGCGGAACGTAAATTTAAAGGATATTGCAAACTTCTTATCTTTGTTTCTAAGAAGTTTCTGTATGAAGTCAGCCTCATAATAATAAAGAAACAAGTCGGCAAGAAGAGGGGCACAATTGGTTCCCAATGGAATTCCGACAGTCTGTTGAAAAACACGTCCCCCAAACCATACAAATATGTTGTCAATCAAGAAATCAAGCTTTTTGGTAATGTCAAATTCAGAAAATTTTTGGTTTGAATCAGAGTGATTCTTTACAAAGTATGATTTATCCCTCCCCATGACAAGATACTTGTATCTACGTTTGCCATTCTTTTTAAGTAATACCAACTCTTTCAATTTGTCTTTTAATTTGGAACGGGGAAAACTTGTGTAAAGTGTAGAAAAGTCAAATGTTTTAATATTATTGCAAGATGAGAGAGTCTTAGATTATTATCTTTGGAGTTTTTAAGTATCCACATCGGATTCACCTCACCTCTAGAAAAAGTTGTTTCACAATAACTTTGGAGCCCGGCTTTGATTGCTGATGAAATAGATGTTAATAACTTAGAAAGAGGTTTCAAGGAGCACTTGGAAGACCCAGTAATAAACCGTTGTTTGTAAGGACACTTATGTAGTTCAGGTATCCAATACAGTGATGGAAGATCCAGTTCTTCATTTTTGGTTGAAATTCCAAAGGAATATAGAACAGACCTATGATTATCCAGGATTTCCTATTTGGTAAGCGTCGTGAGGGTATACGTTGAGTTTCCAAGGGAATTGGCAATACCTAATTGATTTATCAAGCAGTTTATGGAATGATATTTACACACAAAAACGATATTGTTTTTGGGCATTTCGTTTGACTGCTCATTGTAGTTATACACGAAGAACGCAGTGTCTTTTATGAATTGTAAATAGATATAGGAAGATGTGGTTTGAGTGCCAATGAGACAACTCTCCATCCAAATAACAATTTAAAAAAGTAAACCATTATAGGTCAATGTATGGCCTTAAACACGGAGCCTTGGCTTACACCGAACAACAAGCTATAAAGGGCCTCAAAAATTACTAGTAAAACCATTCAAACTGGAAAACCAACGGTCTAATCTATATAAAATAAAAAAAAACGAGAAACGAGAAACGAGAAACACGTATAAATTACATAAACAAACGACAACTACTGTACATCAGATTCCTGACTTAGGACATGTGCAAACATTTGCAGCGGGATTAAACGTTTTATTGGATCCAAACAGCACCCACACCAAGTAAGTACAAATATGTTGAATTTTTTCCCTGCAAAAATGAAGTAAATTAAGCTCATAATATACTCCTTGACTGAAATCTTTGAAATAATTAACAGATTTTTTTTACATTTGAGAATATTTCACTTGGGAATAAACATTTAGTAATGCAGAAATGTGAATAATGCATCACAATATCGACAAAATTCTCTAAATTACACTTTGCATGTCTTAATTTGCTGAGAGTTTAAGACAATCGTGGGATGAATAATATGATGTTTTATTTTATTAAATTTGCTAGACAGCACCCACACCAAATATGTATCATTTTTCTAACTTTAGTGATGAGAGTAATTTGAATATAGCTGAGGGAAAGTGTTATAGTGGTTAATCTGGTATCATCAGTTGCTTCCGATAAGCAACAAACAGCTATAAACTATACCGTAGAGAGTACAAGCTAAAATATACATCGCCATTATATCACAGTTTTTTCACTTAGTTTTATCAAATGACAGTTTATGACGAAAACAAGGATAGTAGAATTTTGCCACCATCTCATATATGGTACGTACAGTAAAATTATGACCGTACGTCAAGAAATATTTCAAAAAAAATTTTTTTAAGAATCAATTTATGAAAATAATAGAAAAAGGAACGTTTGAATACGTATTATACAAAATTAAGAGTGTTCCATTTAAGTCAGGAGGATATGTTTTGGTTTGAAAGCAAATTTTAAACTTTTGTGCTGTGCTTACTTTAATCTAATTTTTTGCTTCGGGTCATAATGCAATATTTACTATAACAATGTGCGAATTTTATAATATGACTAGAATATGCATTGAAGAAAGTAAACACTTGATTGCGTTCACATAACCAATAGTATAGACTGACTGTTGAAGAATTCATACAGTGTTCGTGATATCCTCTCAAAAGCAAGTTCTTTCTTTCTTTTTTCAAAATATTAAACCCGACACTGCAATGTCCTTTTAGGGTGACCAAAATATATTAAATTAGGACAACAGCAGTATACCGCTATTCGAAAGTCATAAATCTATTGAGAAAAAACAAATTCGGACTACAAACTCAAACTGAGGGAAACACATCAAATATAAGAGGAAAAAAACCCGAAACAACAGAAAGTGCAACAAAAAACCAAACGACAATGCAACACACACAAAAATTTAATGTTTCTATTTCATGTTTCTATTTTTTTCGGTTTATTTCAACTTTTTCTTCATATTTCATATTTTATATTTTATAAGTAATTGCAGTAGTAAGTTTCAATTTCCGTAAGAGAAGAGTGATTGTTAGTCGCATAGAAATTTGTCCTGCCTGTTTTGTGGTATTCATAAATTTGCTCTATCTGATTTGAGTTGGTTTGATATATAAAACACAAGTAAACGTTTGTCAGACTATGAAGACTTTATACATTTGGTGCCGTGAGTTCGAAGCGCTGTTCATGTTTTATATGTTTTTGGAACACTATAAACCAAAAATTTGACAACTGGGGATGTATAAGAAGGGACATTGATGTCATTAATATTACAGAAAACAAGGTAAAAGTAACTGTAATGGTTATATTGGTATCTTGTGAAAGTTGCCTCAATGGCAATTATAACACATCTTCTTTTTCTTTTATATATACATGATTGAATCACAAATGGCGATTCTGAACAAACAGCAATATAAAACCTATGATACCGATATAAACGTGCAAGACACTTAGATCAGAAATAACCGTAATCAGATACCTACTTGCTACACTAAATTTATAACAAAGGATGTATAGCAGACAAGTAAAAAATACCATTAAAAAATGGAGAAAAAAACACGTTATAAATGTCATCTGTTTTTCTTGATTAATCTTTCTCAGGAACTCCCAAGGCTAATTATTAGAGTATCAAGGATGCATAAGTAACAGTTGAAGAGCTATATAACCACAATGACATAACCAAAAGGCAAATCCATCCAAGATCAATTTTACCTGATCGAGTTGATACCTTTGTTTCTTTGAAATCATTGAATATAAAATATGCATAGAACCCTCCATGTATGTCTATATGCCTTACTATCAACCACATCTCACAAAATATCTAATAATGACATTAAGAGTTATTAAATATTTCTCTTCATGAATTTCTATCTCAATTCATATTGTCTCAGACAAATTAATTAGTCATGAGCTGTTTACATTAATTACATCATTGTAACTATATAACCATAATGCCAGTTGCAACTGTTAGCTTATTAATGAAAAAAAAATGAAAAATACATCTTTGTAGACGAAACGCGCGTCTAACGTATCAAATTATAAGCCTGATACCTTTGATAACTATTGTGAAAGTTTACACAGTTTCAGAGTGTAGAAAATATCGTTTGAGTCCAATAACGGACGAATTAACCCGATTCTTAATGCATAAAACTTATAAATATAATGTATAGCCTGAAATAACTGTCACCAAGACTTAATCATTTGACTTGTTTTGTTCGTGTCATATTTGTTACGCCCTTTTGAAGTGTTTTGTTTAAGCTCATCGTCATAGATCACTGATTATTACATATCTATTATGGGTGTTCACGTAAAAGAGGGACGAAAGATAGAGGGACAGTCAAACTCATGGATCGAAGAAAAACTGACAACGAATGACTAAAACATAAAAAGACAAACAGACAAATAATAGAACACAAGACACAACATAGAAAACTAAAGACTAAGCAACACGAATCCCACCAAAACCTGGGGGTTATCGCAGGTGCTCCGGAAGGTTATGTAGATAAATGACTATTACTTGACCAGACAAGAACTGCAGGAGTTATACAAATACTAGAAAGACGTTTTGGTGACACTTCAATTCTTAATGATTTTATGCAGCTTCTCAAGTTGTAAATCTACTTCGATTTTATGCTTTTAGGATTGAGACGATGATATATTTTTATTAGTAAAATATCTTTTACTGATTTCCCATAAACAGATGTTCCGAAAATTAGGTAGGTCTACTGAATTGATTCATGATGCAGTTCGATATTAATTTTTTTATATTGATATTATAAGCTTACAGGTAAAATTGTGTCAAGCAAAAGAGGAAGCATATATGTTCAAATAGTTATCAAAGGTACCAGGATTATAATTTAGTACGCCAGACGCGCGTTTCGTCTACATAAAACTCATCAGTGACGCTCATATCAAGATATTTATAAAGACAAACAAGTACAAAGTTGAAGAGCAATGAAGATCTAAAATTCCAAAACGTTGTGCCAAATACGGCTAAGGCAATCTATGCCTGGGATAAGAAAATCCTTAGTTTTTCGAAAAATTTAAAGTTTTGTAGTAAGGAAATTTGTAAAAATGACCACATCATTGATATTCATATCAACACCGAAGTGTTGACTACTGGGCTGGTGATACCCTCGGGGACGAAACTTATAAATACTTGGGCTAGTGATCGACCGTCAGGGATGAGTCTTGTGTAGACGAAACGCACGTCTGGCGTACTCAATTTTAATCATTGTATTTCATGATGAGTTTATCGATAGTTTACCGTCATTAAGATTTCTTTATGTGTAATAACACCATTGTTTTTTCGTTATAAGTCTTTGTTTATTTTCACATTTCAAAAATTGTACAGCATTCACCTTTGTTTCAAATTAAGAAATACCTGGCATGAGTAAAGTTTTATTCTGTCCAGTACTACAAACACTATATCCCACAAAATTGCATTGCATATAAAAAAAAAACTCCACTGGAATTTTCGCCCCTTTTTTTTCTGTGTAGAAACTTTAGCTACCATGTAACCTCAAGTTTCCAAAATATTTTATAGGAACACCAAATTAAGAAAACGAATGGTGATGTGAAACATTCAAGATATATGTTAATGACTCAGAATTGAAATGTAGGATTACTGTCCTACAACAGTCAAATTTAAGGGAATACTTTTGCTACCATTTTTCGTATGCAATCGGATGTGACGTACTATGATTTTGGTCGTTATACACCTTTTAATATATAGATTAGAACTGGAAAAATGTTTAAATTTATGATAAAATAAAAGTCCGCTAAATTTTAGGAATAATTCATTTAATACATACAAATTCAAATTACCAATTTGAAATATTTCTTCGTAATGTATTCCCATTCCGACTTTCTGCCCTTGATTATGTACAGGATTTAAGGATTATTAATCGTCCAACAACTGCCAGACATGAAGAAAAACTGTTGATTTTTCTTGAAACAATTGAATTGTAGCATAGTGAAGAGGTGGGTCACTTTCATTTTTGAGTTTTCTTTAGAGTTCGGTATTTCTGTTATTTAATTTTTTTTAATTTTTGTTAGCCTTTTTCTCCTTCATATACCGTTGTCTGATTGTTTTTATTGTGAAGTGTAACTGTCTTGTCATCTTTCAAATAGAAGACGTTTGTTTCCTCATTTTTTTCAAAATTCCAAGATACCGAATCTCAAAAGGAAACCCTTCACATCATTAATTAACTTTATTGAAGAAGATATAATTTTTTTTTAATAAGGAATGTGAAAATATGGGACAAGGGTTATATTGCTTATTGATAACAGGCTCATGAAAGTGTTTTAGAAGTATTTAACAGTTTAAACAAGGGAATGATTAAGAAAAAATACTTGAATGTTATTAAAGCGTTAAAAAACTTTAAAAGACAATTAACTCTTGGGAAAAATCAAAGAAATCCTGAAATATCCTTAATGTCAACTTTTTACTAAATTCATTTTCTCGGATATTGCATCTAAAAGTCTGTGTAAAATCTTAAACAGTCCCGTCTCCTCTCTCTCCTAGTTTATGCACAGGATTAGCACGATTCAGCCATAGCCTATAATATGTTGAACAAGACTAGATCGCATTAATTCAAATACAATTCAGAAGTTATTTTTGTATCAGTTTGTAATGTTATTTTTTCTGACAACCATTTGTCTATGTCTACCTTTTCTTTATTAATGTGTCGTTTTTGGTATTTCAATTTAAAATTTTGATACGTTTACTGTATTCAATTTGAAATTATCTCTATTTACACAGGCCGTAGTTTTAAAAACGCATTAAAGCAAAGCTGAAGGGAGAGGTGAGACCAAGAAAGCAATAAAAGAATCTAATCTAATAAAAAAAAAGATAACGCCATTAACCGAGATGAAAAACGAAGAAAGGACTAAAAATGATATCAAAATTTTACAAGGAAAACTAAATATTGAATATCAAAACCCTTTTAAACCCGAGATTACTCTTGTGCATCTAATATATCATTAGAATTCTTATTGGAAGTATCTACTGTTGATTTGTCTTGTTCGGTAACGCCATAATGAGGGAAAATAGGACGAAAATGTAATTACCAAAAGTGGAGCATATAGACCCTTATGGTCAACGAAATTATGATTACCACCGTTAACCGTCAGAAAGAGATGACACCAACTGTACAATTTGAAACCTGTCATGCAATTGCTTCCCCGTAAGCTTGAATGTCGTATAAACTTGGAGATACATGTATATACTTTATGAGCAAGCGCTGTTAGAATGATGCACTTTATCAGTGAAAAATTCATAATGGAAGATTTCAAATCGTTCCTGTAGTTTAATTTTCAATCGACCGTTATCACAAATTTCTATATGTAAATGTAGGTCTAAATATGAGGCAGAATTACATGTACATGTACTTGATATATTCATTATTTAAAGTTTATTAAGATATATGTATTCAACATAGGAATTGTTGGTCCTCAATGCTCTTAAATTTCGTACTTAATTTGGCTTTTTACATTTTTTGATTCGAGCGTCACTGATGAGTCTTTCGTGTGGCGTAAATATAAAATTTTAATCCTGGTATCTATGAAGAGTTTATTTATAGTCACTAATATTTGAATTTTTGAAGTGTAAGGACATCATTTGTAATTTTGGCAACAGAGATCAACTTTCTGATGACAGTTTGTTCTTTTACAAATTATGATTTATCCCTTTATAAAACAAGATATTTGTATGTGCTTTGGCCATTTTGTTTAAAGAAACAAAGTTTTTAATTTAAGAATAAAACATACTAGTGTTGTTAGTAGAGAAGCCACATATTTATTTTATTGCATGAGGTTAGGGGACAACTCATTTTTGTTCAGTTCATTATATCCATATCTTCATCACACCAACTATGTGTTGAGGTAGTTTCAAATTAAAGCACGGTTTTGATAGCTGTTAGAACATGAATAGTAGATAAAAAATGTTTGATTTTTTTAGACTCAGCACTATAACTTTTTTAAGGACACCTATTAGATTAGGGTATCAAGTAGAGTTACGTTCTATATATATTGATTCAAAGTCCGTCCATATAAATATATTTACTTATTCAGGGTGTCGTAAAAGTATATGTTATGTTACCAAGTGTAATGGCAACAACTTATACCTTGTCAATCAGTTTTTAAAATGTTATAAATAAACGAACTATGCTGTTTTTTGTCTTTTGTTTGTTAGAACAACAACACATTTGTCGTGGAAGTAGGACAAACTTTTAAAGATATTTAGGTCTTTGATTTTTTGTGTATTCTGATTTGTATCAAAGACCTAGCATATCTGTATATGGTTGATGTTTAGCCTTACTTGAAATAAATGTTAAGAGCCCTTACTTTATATCAGGAGTTGCTGCTCACAAACGTTTGACAGGTTTCTGTGGAATATATATATATATATATATATATATGAGTCTGAAAGATTGTGTAACAATACCGATAAATAGATGGAAAACAAAACACTAAAAAGTGTTGAATATCATTGCACAAAGATGGAAAAACTGAACAGATGATATAAATTATACAATAATTGCAAATATTTCGGCTCAACAAATGGCCTTCTTCGGTGACAAAAGTTTTAACAATAATGAGATACAATGTATAAGGTGTAAACATAGATCACTAATAATACAGGTAAGTTTTGGTCGATTGATTTTAATCCAAAATCCTGAATATAATAATATAAACACTAGACTGTAATACAGTCTAGTGTTTATATTATTATATTCAGGATTTTGGATTAAAATCAATCGACCAAAACTTACCTGTATTATTAGTGATCTATGTTTACACCTTATACATTGTATCTCATTATTGTTAAAACTTTTGTCACCGAAGAAGGCCATTTGTTGAGCCGAAATATTTGCAATTATTGTATAATTTATATCATCTGTTCAGTTTTTCCATCTTTGTGCAATGATATTCAACACTTTTTAGTGTTTTGTTTTCCATCTATTTATCGGTATTGTTACACAATCTTTCAGACTCATATAATTTTTCCTGTTTGTGTAGTATTGTCAATTTTGATGATCCAATACCTATTAAGTTTACTGGTTGGTAGATTCTTATAGACTCTATATATATATATATATATTGTAAACTATATAAGATCGTTTTTGTTTTTCGCCCATGCTGCTGTAAGAGATTTAAGTGTTATACATCGTCAGAAAAAACTGACATGCATGAAAGAAAACTATTTGGGTCTTTTTTCAAACAATTGTAGCGTGATTGAGAGGTTTTAATAGTACAGTATCAGTCGTTCATCTTTTTTTCTTATTGCGTGGTCTGTTTGCTTCTTCAGTTTCAAATGTCACTGTAATGTCAAATTTTCGTATAGCATGTATTTGATTCTGTCTGCAATATTCCCAGTAATACAATCTTAAGATGCAACCCTTTACATCGTTAATTAACTTTCTAGGAGAAGATATCAATAAAAAATTTATAAGGAATAGAGAAGAATGTGACATAGGTAATATAGCTTATAGAATACAAAATCGAAATTGTCAGCAAAATATTTAAACAGGAGAATACTTGGAACGATTAAGAAGATTTTAGGTAAAAGTTGAAAAAAGTGCAAAACACTTTTGAAAAGGGCGATTAAGTATTGTACACGTCATAGAAGCCTAATATTTCCCTCAGAATCACCTTTTACTAAACCTATCTTTACTGTATGGCATTTTATTACACTTTGAAAACTATTATACAGTCCATGTCTTCTTCTTCGTTTGTGCCCAGTATTTAACACGATTCGGCAATAATGTTTGGCATTCTTTTAATTCAAATACAGTTCAGAGGTGATGTTTGTATCAGTTTATTCGGTTATTTTTCAAAAAATTTTACATTTTTTTTGAGTTGGTCAATATTTCGATTGGAAATGTTACATAAATTACCAAAGTCGTATTCATAATTACTTTTTTGAATTTCGGGTCCTCGATGCTCTTTAACTTTATACTTGTTTGACTTTCTAACTATTTGGATCTGAGTGTCACTGATGAGTCTTACGTAAACGAAACGCGCGTCTGGTTTGCTAGTATTAAATTATAAGCCTGGTACTATTTACAACACTGGGTTGATGCCACTGATGGTGGACGTTTCACACACACCCGAGGGTATCACCAGCCCAGTAGTCAGCATTTCGGTGTTGACATGTATATCAATTATATGGTCATTTTTTTTAATTTACTGTTTGCAAAAGTATGAATATTCGTATCCCAGGCATAGGTTATCATAGCCGTAGTTGATGATTTGAAAACATATTCAGGCAAGAGAAGAACTGTAACATCATTATAAAAGACAGGCGAAACCAAAGGGCTATCAACATTGATATAAAGATAATTCCAATAAAACAGACAACACCATGGTCGAGAAGAAAAACAACGAAAAACAAAAACAAAAATTACAAAAAAAATGAAGGTTTTGAAATAACTAGAACCCCACCCTAACCTGAGGTTACGTTTGTGCTTTGGAATGGTTATCTTTCTCTGTTACACTAGTTTTATTATTCGTGTTGTATATGCAAGTAGACACCTTTTATAAGTAGTATTCGATAATGTAATAATCGTGGAAATAAACTCATCATAGATACCAGGACTAAATTTAGTATATACGCCAGACGCGCGTTTCGTCTACAAAATACTCAACAGTGACGCTCGAATCCCAAAAAAGTTAAAAAGGCCAAATAAAGTACCAAGTTGAAGAGCATTGAGGACCAAAATTCCTAAAAGTTTTGCCAAATATTGCTAAGGTAGTCTATGCCTGAGGTAGAAAAGCCTTAGTATTTTAAAAAATTTTGTAAACAGTAAATTTATAAATAAGAGGACAGAGTTGTAGTTACGACAAATAGAACATATCTGTAGTCTTCTGTGTCACATTTCTTTTATAATGTTCAAACCATAATGCCGCAGGAAGTCAGATCTCGTTTTTCAAGAAATATATGCTTATTCAGAACTTCCTCGTTTGTAAATGTGTATCTATAGCCATAACGTATATAGACAACTACTTGCGTTTTTGTCTTCTGTTTCACGTTTTGACAATTTTCTGGCATAATCATCAACTGAATAATATTTTAAAGTGTTGTTTCTAGTTTATGATTATTTTCTCAAGTTATGTATGGCCAATTTTTATATAAAAGTATGCTCCATTATCAATTTGAAATGCTCTGGTCAAGAAAGTTCACTGTCCAAACAATGTTTAAAACACAATAGCCTTCTAACAATATTTGTATGGTGTTATTAGATGTGATGCGTTGAGAATTACATTCATGTGTTTAACTTGGAGTTCGATATTTTTGGTAAACTTCTTTTTCAATTTAATTCTGTAGTATATCTTTTGATGAATCTTATCAGTTTAACCCTCCCTCAAACACACCATACCCCTGTCATACAAGTAAAAAGTTCAGCTAGCTATCAAACCAGGTTTAATCCACAATGTTTTACATAAGAAAATGACTGTTCCAAATACGGACTATGACAGTTGTTAATCATTCATTTGATATGTAAGCTATTGATCTTGTTCTTTGACTTTGGACTTTCCATTTTGAGTTCGTTATTTTTGTTATTTTATTTTTTTTTTGTCACACAATTTCTTTTTTCATATTTTATCCGTAACAGTATTGTTTTATTTGCAACTACCCATAATGCAATTTATTTACAGAGAAAGGGTGGGATTACAAAATTTATTTTAAAAAAACCTGCAAAAATTACAGAGACGCAATCCTAGAAATATTTATCGTTGACAAGAAATATTCATTTAAGTCTCCAAAACACTAAAAATCTATTGTAAAAGTTTTCCTTTAACAAAAAAAAAGGGAAACATGTTGACTACATGTCTGTTTTATATTGTATTTTCATATTTAGTATTATATATAAGTTAAGAATTATTGAAGACGTCAAACATTAAATCTATGTTATACCGCTAATACTATACAGATAGTTTGTAGTTTCAGCATACTTTTCTATCACTTTGTTGTTATTTTTATTTATAATTATTATTTTTAAGCCTACAGTTTCGTTAAACTGGTTGGTGCACTTTTCGATCCATGTGATATCATATTTTCACTTAATAAAGTTTATGAAGTTTACAACATAAAAAACCTATCGTTCGCATAGTAAATGTGTTATTTGTTAATTCTCTTTGTATGTTGCTGTTCACAATTTAAGTTGACACAAGTTTTGGTCTAAGAGAACTTGATATATTTATGAATACGCATATACACTATGCATATATTTTTTTCGATTTTCTTTTAATTATACACATATTTGTGTAAGAAATAACCACATATGTACATTAAGTGACGAAAAGGATCAATAATAGAGAAGAAGTCAGTTCTTTCTACATATTAAATAACATTAAAATATATATTATATACCATAAGTTAAAAGCTAATAAGATACTTACAATTTCTGATTTTATGTTTCCGCTGGGTTCCGACTTGAATAAGTAAAATAATCTTTTTACTGTAACATTTGCATTGTGAAATTGAATTACAAACGCGTAGCTTTCTCTGTCCAAATAATATGTTGTTGAAATACAGAACGCAAGTTTCCCTAATAATTTACAACAAATACTTTCCTAAAAACGTAGTATAAAAACAAACGTTGGTATGACAATGACGGTGTTTTAATTTAGTGTAAATTGAAGCTGGTTGTGTCGTTTGTTACCGTTGCATTATTAAGTAGTTTTACAGCTCAATTCTTTTGTTATTTCCAATACTAATTTCGTATTCATTAGTTTTATGTGTGGGTATATGTCCCCGCCTCGTAATCTGCGTATATAGTCAGCTTCATATTATCAACTTGATGTTATACATTCCGGTATTAATTAACAATTAACCCAACAATAAATGATGTTTTTTGCTGCGATTTCTTTTAGCTGAGTGTATCACTTCTATTAAATTGGTCTTTCAGAGATATTTAGTAAAGTGAAAATTCAATTTGACTGATATGATAAATGATATTATGAAATAATTTTTCAGTATATTGAAAAGAAATGATGTTAAGGATTTAAAATAACACTTTATAAATATTTGCCTTCGAAGCTCTTTTAGGATTAAACTTCATCAGAAACGATCAAGCCGAATATTTTAAAAGCAAAAGATTTATATCAATCGAAACAGGTTGAAGGACTAAATGACCAATATGACTTAAAATAATAGTCAAATCCATTTTAGGTAAACTTATAAATCAAACATAACTGCAGTGTCAATTAGAAATTTGAAAATAAATAAAAATAACAGAAATCATTTCAATTGTTGACAATACGAAAGTTTGCACCAACTATAAACATCCGACTCTTTTTATTATTAACAGATAGGTGCCTAAAAAATGACAAACTAAAAAAGTGAAACCTCCGCCTGAAGTAGCATCTACCATGTGGTTGTAACTATTTTGAGAACTTTATGATCTCTTTGAAAAGTGTCTTTGTAAAGAAAGCTTCGAGATAATGCGGCACGGACGCTCTGTGTGTTTTTATTCTAACGTCAATTACATTTTATAAAGAAGGAAATGGGTATACAAAATAAAAAAGCAAAAAAAGTTTACGCGAAATTGATGATCATTTACCAAAAATAAAAAAAAAAACGATTTTTTTTAAAATAACTCAAATTTAATCTCAACATATAGCACTTAATAACTGACTACAACTGAGTTAAATCATTAGTTTTCTTGATTGGATTATTTCATATACTTCATGTCAGGGTGTTTATAGCCGACTATAAAGTATTGGTTTTTCTCATTGTTGAAGATTGTACGGTTACCTTCAATTCCTTACAGTCTGTATTTGAACTTTGAATGATAGTTGTCTCATTTGCAATTATTCAACAGCTCCTTATTTTTATATGGATAGTAGATTAAGGTTTAATTACAAATGTAAGATGGTTTTTTTATATTTATATGTCTTAATTCCTACAAAAAAATCTTTCCGAAAAAATATATAATGATCTGACAATTAAAATTATTGGCCAAAATCGTGTATTAATATACTGAGTTCCCCATATGGTCAAGAACAAGCAAGATAATATTGATAAAGGTTACATTTAACAATATATAGACTTAGTATAGATGAAATAATTTCACGGATATAGATGAAATAATTTCACGGATATAGATGAAATAATTTCACGGATATAGATTTAATCATTTGTAAATTATTGATATCAATACTTATCAAATATTAGTATGTAAAACAATTATATTAAATAACGTGAATTTTTTGTTATATAACGATATAAGTACTCTGTATTAAAGTATGTGACAGTATAGTTAATTCATAAATTGGGCCTGCTACCATTTATCACATCATATATTTTGTTTTTTTGTTATTTTCAAAGTGGTATGTATCAATAACGGCATATTCAAGAATTGGTGTTAAATAGGTGTGAATACTGAAAAATTCAAAAGAGTTATTGGTGAATTTAGAATCTCAATCATTAAAACATTATACCAACATTAAAACCTATGATTTTTCAACTCTTTATACCACTAATTCCACATACAAAACTTACAGCTCGACTGAAAGAACTCGTCAGCTTATGTTTCTTTAACAAAAAGGACACTAGACGTTTTAAATATCTAGTTTTGGACAGGAATTCAGCTTACTTCGTGAAAAATCATACAGAGTCAAGCAAAAAATACACCGAAGAGGATATCACTGCCATACTGGACTTTTAAATTGACAACATATCTGTTGATTTGGAGGTTTGGTCTTCCAACAGACTATTGGAATCCCAATTAGTACCAAGTGCGCCCCTCTACTTACAGATTTGTTTTTGTATTCCTTTGAAGAAGAATTTATCCAAGGGCTTGCACAGAAAGGAGAAAAGAAATTAACCCAGTCTTTTAATTTCACCTCTCGGTATATTGATAATGTACTGTCTCTTAATAATAATAGATTCAGTGATCACTTACATTTAATATATCCAAGTGAACTTGAAATTAATGATACAACCGACACAGATATATCTGCTTCATATTAGAACTTTTTCTCGAAATAACTAGTGATGGTAGGTTAAATAGCAAAATTTATGACAAATGCGATGATTTTAATTTTCCTATAGTCAACTTTCCATTTCTGTGTAGCAACATTCCAGCGGCACCAGCATATGGAGTATATGTGTCTCAATTGATACGTTTCTCTAGAGCTAGCTCAAAGTACGTTGATTTTGTTAAACGAGGAATACTGCTTTCTGAAAAGTTGCTACGACAGGGCTATGAATCAATCAAATTAAGGTCATCTCTCAAGAAATGTTGCGGTCGCAATCATGAGCTGCTTGGCCATTATGACAATAGTGTGTCAGACATCATATTCAATATTCTTCCTCAGTCATAATAACCTTCCATCATTACCGAACTCAACAAAGAAGTAACACGACGGGTGTCGTATACGGTATTCGTGTTGTTTCTTATTTATTATTTGAAACTGTTGATGTAAATGACTTTTTGTTTTATGAGTCTTTGTTTACTCCTTGGTTTTGATTGTTATTGTCTTATGAGTCAAGTCCCTTTTCCAACTGGCTATTTCAAAAATTATTTTTTGTTGCATTTTTCACCACTGTTGCAGGTTATGAACAGGTTTGAGCACTCGTATACATTTAAATACGGGCAACAGTAGCGGTGTTCAAAAGTCACAAATCGAATGAAAGTAGTCTAAGTTAAAAACTAAAACCAAGGGAAACACGTCAACTATAAGTAGAAAACAAAGAAACAACAGAAAAACTGAAATGCAACAAATACAAATGCCGAATACATAGAAACAAACTGCTTCATTACAACTGCAATATTCCTGACTTGATACATGACATTCCATCGCAAAATGGTAGGTTGAACCTGGTTTGGACCTAGCCTAATCTCCGGTTTTATGGCAATGCTAAAAAATATCACTAAAATAACAACACTAAATGACAGAAATACAACACAAACAAACACAAGAATACTTATCACAGAGAAACGCACACATTATGCAAAAGTATTTACAACATTACCTCAGAACAACAACGAACAGCCTCGATTACGACAGAAGCAAAAGACTTTACAAACAGCGACTTATTTTAGCAACGAAAATATATAAACGAAATTCATACAAATATTTCACAACTCTAGTCCAAACAATTAACATGATAATGACAGTATCAAAAGGCTATTTTGAATAAATGCTGTGACGACGTCAGAATTATTTGGACTAAAACAAAACTTTAGCCCTGAACACTGGAAAATAAACTCGCATATACTGACAAATAAGATATATGTGAACTGTAACGAAAGTACAGAGCTCTAACCACAAACGATAAAACATAAAATATAATCAAACCAAAACAACAACAAAATAACACTTAGCCAAACATTTATATTAGGAAATGGGTAGCGTTAGTATTTAAAACCACAATCTAGAATGCTATGAAACTGTCTTCAATTAGTTTAGACACAGACATATCGTAAAGATCAACAAATTCGTGATGGTATCCATAAAATTTACGGAGTGTTATTTATGATCTTTCCTCCTCATAACTCTGTTGGGAGTTGTTTCTGGGTAAGGCACATACATGTATATGAAGTCAGTGATCATGCACAAGCATGACGCATCAATTTAAATATGTAAACAACATACGTAGGGTATGTTACTGCTGAGAAATATGAAATGAATAGTAGGGAAGTTGAAATCATCCCGTTTGTTATAGATTTCAGTTAGAAATCTGTGTCAATACTGAAGAAAAATATTAGAGTATGAAGCAGTCCTTCTACTATCAATAGTATACTTAAATTTCAAGTTCACTTTGTCTCATTTTGTATATATGAATACACGCAACTTCAATACACTAAAGCTAAGCATGTGAAAATCAAAATCCTTTACCTGTAACAGTGTTTGTCGTTGGTTGTTGTCTTTCATAATTGTTTTTTTTTTTGTTTTTGTGTATTGTCGTAGTATACGAGTTATTCATTTATTGAATTTTAAATTGTTTCACCTTTTTTAACTGATTATGTGGTATGTGGTATTTGCTTATTGTTGAATACCATACATTGTTTATTTTTTTTTTCGATGATCTTCAACGGATATGTAATGGGCAATCATATAAGTAGTATATTATTTAAACTAAGTGTAGCCCTTAAAAAAAATCATGTTTTTTTTAATTTGTGTGGGTCTTTTTTTATTCGCACCACAACCAAACAAAAATTCTTTAATATACATGTTACTTCTATATATTATCATAATTCCATGCGATCATGCAGAGTCTTATGTTATTATGTTGAATACCAACAAATTCTCAAAGCCCCATACATTCAATTTATATTGCAAAAAAACTTTATCGGGTTTGATAAAAAAAAATTATTAGACCTTGTGCTATTCAATACAATGATTTAAATGACATTTTTCTTTAGAAATGTCGGAATTTTCATCTGAGGGTTTTGCCAATTTGAAAAATGTTCATTTTTTAGACATTATTGCACGTTTTTTTTTTTTTTTTTTTTTTTTTTTTTGTTTTACGAAAATAGTTAATTAGACCATCCTGCACTGACCTGATTATTCACAGTTCATTCCTTATCTTGTCCCTGCAAATATACGACAGAGGTTACTCAAAATATTCGTAGGCTTCTCACATGATACTGTGTGCCAGATGGTATGTATACTTCGTAGAAATTTTGCAAACATGAATAGTTGACTATAAAGGCAACTGTAGTATACCGTTGTTCGAAATTCAGAAATCGATTGAGAAAAAAAACAAATCCGGGTTACAAACTAAAACCGAGGGAAAGGAATCAAAGCAAAGGAACGTTAAAATCTGGAAAGAAACTGGCAATGCCAAGACCAACTCGAAAGACGACGAATAGACAAAAGGTTTACAGAGCATTACAGAGAATCTAAAGACTGAGAAGCATGAACCAATCCACAACCTTCCTCTATGAACATCCTAACCAGTCTTACCATTCTATTTTACCTTCCTCTATGAACATCCTAACCAGTCTGACCATTCTGTTTTCTGTATAAAAGTCAGGAGTAGATAGGGAAGACAAATCCCCAATATTTGGCTCACCATATCTCTTACAAAAAGAATATTTTTAATTCAGAATCGTGAAAAGCTTTTCCTTATGGATTACACGACATAACAAGTTGGCAGGCATTTTGTTTAGATCTATGTGAAGTGATATCAACAATTGAGAACGGTTTTACACTCAAAAGGATTTCACATAGTGTCTTTTATATCCCTTTTTATCCTCTGTTAAAAATTCGTAAGGAATTTATCATACTTGCAATAAGCTGTTATGGAAAGCATTATCCAATTCATTTAATTATTCCAAGAAGCTAATAACACTTCCATTATTGATAAAACAAAATCTTCTAGGTACTAATTGTCTGCAATAAGTAAAAAGAAACTAACCCGTGACAACTACTTCACAGATAATAGATGATAGTAATGACCATTGAAAAAATGTGTTAAGATAGAACCAAATGAACCTAAACTGGACACTATTTCAATGAAACAAAGCTGTTCAATCATACATTTAGAGACGCGTTATAATACTAAAATATATGTGTTTCTTATCCATCTAACAAGTCAATGTAAATGAATGCTTTACATGTCTTAGCGACAATGAGCTGTTCAAGAAGAGAAATCCTCAAACAAAATTATTTTATATAAAAAAAAAACAATACTTGGAATGTCTTAAAAAAGAACATGAAATATTCAGAAAATTTCAGAATCATTGTTATACTCATTTATCATTAACGAAATATAAGGATAAGTTCCCTCCATTGAACAAATCATTCAATTTCACATTCAGATATATTGATGATATTCTTTCCATTAATCTTCTAAACTTTTCTGATTTGGTTCCATTAATTTATCCTTCAGAACTAAAAATTGAACAATAACAGATATGGCTTCTTCTGTCGCTTTTTAGACCCAAAACTTGAATTTGACATGAAAAGTAAAATTACAAAAATACTGAACTCCGAAGAAAATTCAGTCGGAAAGTCCCTAATCACATGGCAAAATCAAATGACAAAACTCATCAAACGAATGGACAACTACTGTCATATTCCTGACATAAGTGGTCACCAAAATCTATAACAAACGATACGATATTAATTTTGAAATTATCAATTTTCCCTTCCTCAGTAGCAATATACCAACTTCACCTGCATATTGGATATACATTTCCCGACTCATTCGGTATTTAGGAGCTTGCAGCTTACTTTTCTTCTTTCTTATGTTTAATGTTTAGTATATTTTTTGTGATATCCAACGGACGTATCTGGTTTTTATACATCCAGTCATTGTGTTATTGTGCTATGGTAGCAGTCTACAGAAGAACACAACATAAAAATTGAACCATGTTTTATCATCCTCTTTTCCTCGCTTCATAATACATTAATCTAACTGTTTGTGTTATACACGTGGATATGTGGATATGTATGTTATCAATATCTTCCATAGATTTGACTTTTTTAAGTTATGCATACTAGTCCATATCTTATGGTAGCCGGATGCGGCCAATTCACTTTTTCCTGTGTTCGCGTTTTCTCCTTTCACTTTGCAAACGAGTTAACTAGAAAAAGAGAAATCGAGAAAGCGAAATCGAGAAACTGAAAAATCAGGAAATTGGGAAATCGGAAAATCGAGAAAGCGAGAAATCGGGAAATCGAGACATTAAGAAAGCTAAAACGCGAAATAGAGAAATTCATTTCGCGTTTTCGCTTTCTTGATTTCTCGATTTCTTGATTTCTTGATTTCTCAATTCCCCGGTTTCACGATTTCTCAATTTTTCGATTTCGCCTTCTCGATTTCCCGATTTCCCGATTTCGAGTTTGCAAAAGGAGAAAACGCGAAAATGCGAAAACGCAAAATAGCTTAACTTTGAAATTGTAAACTTTCAATTTCTCAGCAGTAAGATATCCTCTGTTTCATTGTTTGATGTAAACCTATTTCAAGTAAAACTTTTCACTAGCGTAGGTTCACACAAGTGTGATATGACACAATATCAGCATCCAACAGACTTATGAGGTAAACCGTTGACGAGATATCGTTTTACAGTCACCATCGTAAATTGGTTGATCGATATAAAGAGTACGTGTGTCTTCAAAAGACTCATGAGTGATGCTCAAATAAAAAAAAGTTTAAAAGGCAAAATAAAGTACGAAGTTAAATCGCAATGGTGTTCAAATTGTTCGAAAGGTTATGCCAAATACTGCTACGGTTATCTATTCCTGGGATACCAAATCCTTAGTATTTCGTTAAATTCAGAGTTTATGTTGCAGAAATTTCATCTGATCTGTAAGTTAACCACACGTGTCCTTTCCTGATTTCTAATGAGTGTGTATTTGCATGGGTGGTGATGCATGCAAAGTATACGATTTTCTATCGATGTACCCGATTTCCTACTGCTTGGAGTTCATACGATTCTACCTCCTTTTGTACGTTAACTTGTTTGTGAATAAGATAATTGATCATCAGATAACTACTGTTGCATTCATTCTTAATGCAATCTTCTATTTGATTGACTTGTTTTTGAACAAAAAATATTATTAATTATTAACCAAACTACATTAAGGTGGTGGGACTTTGAACGATTGTGGTTGTGTGTAAACGGGTACCTCGAGTTTTGTTATTATCTCTTTAGGAAAGTTTTGAACAAAATTCTCAAAATGTCTTGGAAAATGTTTTACGACCTAAGTGGTATAGTATATTATTAACTCTAAAATGGGAAACTCCAGGAATCCGATCCTATTTGAACTTTAATGTTTATTTACCTTAAACGTTTTTGAATATATATTTACAATTTATACAATAAGAACACATTATGTGCTGTAAGATTGAAGAAGAAATTAAATCGTTAATGTAGTCAAACAAAATTTGGCATTTATAACGCACAATTCTAGGACATGGCCAAAACAATCAATCAAGTTGGTAAACTTTAAAAATTAGACTGTGTATAATGACGTTAATTGAAGCTGTGAAATGTTGTTAGTTTAACCGTCTCAAGTAACTTTATCTAGACAACAAATAGTAAAGCCATTCAAGGCTTTCTCAGTAGCACTTTCATACCAAAAAGCAACAAATTTGATATCGTATTAATGAAAGTAATTTGCCGATGAAGCAACCTTGATTGAATCGTGGGAGAATGATTGAGATATGTCATTTTTGCGATGATCAATTTGAATTGCCTTAATCAAGACTTAATACAAGAAATATCCTGTACTTATTGTAGACATAATGTTGCTCTATTACGTAATCAAGTCATTTAGTTGCCAGATGAATATGTGTTCAATAAACGAACTTTTGTTTAAAAGGAGGAAGGAAATGAAATATCATAAGCCATAGAAAACTAAACAATACAATGACCCCAGAGAAGTACACTGAAAAGACAAACAATAACCAGACTTTTTAAACAATACTTCTTATTGGGCAACACCAATCTACTTGACTCGGGAAGTGACTGACGGTGCTCTGAATTGATAAGCCATTCCTGTTTTACTACCAGCAACAGCCGTGTTGTTAAAAGTAGGTAAAATAAATTGACAGATCGTAATTGGTTGTGTTTTAATCGAGAAAAATGGTGAATTTGCCAAAGTGGTCAAACACTCTTCTTATGCTTTTAAAACTTGTGTAAATACATTGAATCAGATAAATTGAATCACTGAGTTGAACAATTTAGCGTAACAAGAACACGAATAAACATACCTGAATAATTAATGTCGATTGGAACAACACCTTTAAACTTGTTTCTTATCATTAAAGAATAATATTTTATATGACGAATTGTGTCCGTGCAAAAAATTATTTTTCCGATTTTTTTGGTAATTTACCAGCAGCCAGGTATACTTTACAGGCATTGTTCATCTATTATGTGTGAAAATGATGTGTGCGTCGAACAGCTGATTCAATGTTAAATTTTTGCACACGCAATTTCATATCAAATATTAAATGTATTAGTGTCTGAAATAAATAAATACTTTTGAAATAAATATTCAGTACCAAATTTGGTGTGAAATCAATTTTTGTAATATAAATTCAGGAAACTATTTAACTTATAAAAAGTATTTGAAGAAATTTCAATAAGAATGTTAATGAGGTTCCTTATAAAATATTCTTGCTATTTTGTATTTAAAGGTAATTTGAAGATAACCTAAGCTGTAATTGGGTCCTCGCTATGAAACCCAAAATATATCGAACATACAAAAGATAATGCAAACCTTTCTCAGTTGAAACAGCTACTTTACTGTACAGATGTAATGAAATGAAATAACTGCTTAATTAGTTATTCTACATGCTATATATATTTAACAATCTCGAAATTTCACTGACGTTAGGCAACCTTTAACCAAATTTCTTTTGTTATTATTATTATTGTAAGCAAGCTGATGCAAGGAACAGGCTTATGTGTCTTTATATCTTAATCAAATTGCTATTTTTTCATGTTTGCTTTTTTCAAAGAGATAATACTTCTCACCTGTTTCATTTTGTATGTGATTGGTTTGTTTTATATATCTTATAATTGTGTGTGTTATTATTGTTATCAGTGTCAGCAAAAATCTCTACAAACTTAGGTTTGTAATTTTCATCTTAACCCAACGTATGATAATATTTTCCATTTTATTCTAAATCTAGTTTGATTTTCAACTTCATACTTTGTTTGGCATATTTACAAAATTTAAATCCCGGTATCTATGACGAGTTGATGTACTATTTGCATTGTGCTAAATACAAATGTGTATCGTTTAGATTTAATACTGTCTAGAATTTAACACACTTTTCACAACAAAAATAGTAAATAACTGCAAATATTTGAAACGAAGTTTCTGTTTCAATATCAAATTTGTTTTGATATATAAATGTAAATAAGCAAGACTTCCTCGATACTCAAGAAAATAAATTAATCTCACCAGATTTTGATAATCTTACCAGGAGCTAATACCATAAATACCAGATGACTTTGATTGATGATAGCTTTCTGCTAAAAGTGAAATAAAAAAAACACCGAACTCCGAGGAAAATTCAAAACGAAAAGTTTGAAATCAAATGGCAAAATCAGAAGCTCAAACACATCAAACGAATAAATAGCAACTGTCATATTCCTGACTTGGCACAGGAATTTTCCTGTGTAGAAAATTCATAGCTAGCTTAACCTCTCACGTGTATGACAGTTCCGGAGGCAAATTTGGATATGCAGGATGATATGTTATTAATCAGACATGCATATACCGTTCGTTCTACTAGACATCCTACCTGGACATGGTACTCTGATAAATGTTGCGAGTTTGCATTTGAACCACATATAATAATTTCAAAGTCTTTAGTTTGAAACATGAGGATATAGCAAACGACGTCCCGCATTAGAGCTGAGCAGTCTCTATGTCTATATGTGTAATCAAATCACAACTTGACATAACTTGCTAATTTCCTGTGATAAATGTGTTTTTTTTTTTTTTTTTGTTATATGGGCATGAAGTGATTTCTTATTGTATTTATTAAGTAAATTTTTTAAAACTTTTCCTTTCAGTTTTGATGCTTAAAAAGGCATAAAAAAGGTATGTTATTCTTCTTAATATATTGTACTAAAATAAACTTGCTAGGATGTGTTGATGGGTTTTGAAGGAATAATCATCCAGTTATTATAAACGACATAGATACAAATAATTGGCCATCCTTGTAGCACCAACTACGTTTAGAAAAATGTTATGTATAAAATGAATACTGGTTCTTACTGAACTAACACTGAGATATACTATGAGTAATGTCAAGAACATATACAAATTTGTGGTATATTGAGTTTTAACAGTTCTCAAATGAAGATGAATAGTGTGTTTATTTACATGCTTTTAAGGACTTAAAACTTGACTTTTTAATTCGCTGTGATATTTAAGGATATTATAGAATTTGTTCAATTACAATTCGAATTATTCCTACACAAACATTAATGCAGTTACTGAAAATGTAAGATTTTGTTGATTTGCATTTTGCCTCAACTTGTATTTGATTATTTGAATTTAAATGTATTTCGTATTCAAACTGTTTTAAAGATGTAATTATTTTCTTTAATTTAAGTAGTTAAATGGAAAGATTCCCAACACTTTAACAATAAGTCCTTGCACATATATTACTCGAGATTTTTTTTTTAAATTTCACAGTTGTTCGATATTTTTCACTAATTTAAGTGGATATCCAAGGTGATATTTGTGTTATCAATTCCTGCTTGATAACGCCATAGGACCGAATTGTGGTGTAAAAACATTTTGTCTACTAGAATGGAATGATAAAGCTGACGAGGAAAGGTTTCACATCGACGATCGAAAGTAATATTCGAATTCCACTGATGAAAGTGCATATATTTGTTACACAAATTTGAAGATCAAGTACTGTCTGGCTTTTGAGACGAATTCTATATACGCATGACACAATACGCAAAACAACACCAAATCAAAAACAAGTCATATTGTTTTGGTTTTTGTCTAATAACATTCAGATGCAACTTTCCAACAGACATCGCAAACATATGTAGATTTTAGCCGGTTTGCAACAGATTAGCAGATTGATGTCGTAAAATATCAGGCGCTAGCAACAATGTTAACCTCTATTGCAATTGAGCAATTTTCAGTTGTCCGCCGCGAAATTTCAATTGTTTGAGATATTTAGCGACATACTACTGTAAATTTAGGTTGTTTTGTTGGTTTTAAGTAATTGATATAATGATTTTCTAAACAAAAATGTGTCTGTTTTTTCCAAGACTTCAACTGTTCATTCTAATGCTTAAACAAAATCAATTGAAATCTTGCTCGGTACATATAGTCGCTATAGACTTAATTTCTGCAAGACTAATGTGTATCGGGTGACTACCCTGATTACGTAGAATAACATTGCTATTACACTATATCTAATTACATTAAAGAATACTGAAAAATTGATGATTTATCAATTGTGCTAAGCATATATGAGTTAATGAACCCTAATATCAATTTGCTATTATACAATAATTCTACTATTTGTTGTTACTAATTGTTATTGCATTAATATGTTTTGTGCTGCAACATATATTTAAGCCTCATACAATTCATTTAACAAAATAAGGCGGTTAACCTTTAAAAACCCAAACATCATAGAACTTATTAGTTTTTCGTCATTACACTGGTGCTTTGTATGGTAGGAAATTATATATCCTGTAATTGTAACAAATGCATGGTTTCTATATCAAGCTGCGCAATTTGTTTTATATTAAAAATGTACAAAGGCAAAAGTACTTTGGTCGTTCTTTGAAGAGTTAATATCTGATCATCTATGAATATAAATGCATGAAAATATGTGAAGGAAGTGTTGACCGCTCATATTGTTGAAGGTCGTACAATGAGACTTCAGTTGATTTAAATCCTCGTTATTACGACTCTGGTGGATAATCGACAATCATATCACATCTCAATATTTGTATGTCCAATACGCCATTAAAAAAAATTAAATACATGATTTGATTACATAGAATTAACTCTAAAGAAGATTTTTTCGTGATTAATAAACAAACAAAATAAGTTATTGCTAAAAAGCCCCGTTTAAAGAAAATTCAAAATAGATCGTATAACAGACATCTGGGCATTATTATTGGCAATTATGAATAAATCCAGTTATTATTATATTATTAATGAACGGGTGTTTTTATAATGGCTCTGTTATATATCCAAGGTCTGTAATAAAGGTCGAGGAAGTCTGTAATGGCCTCAAGGCAACGCCGAGGGCCATAACAGACATTCGATGCCATTATTACTGCCCGAGGACATATAACGGGGCCATTATATAAACACCCATTTCTTAATACATTTATTAACCAACTGAACAAAAGTGTATGTGTTGCTGCCAACTTGAAGTTGCTGTGTTGCTGCCAAATTAAATAAAATACAAAAAAGTCTTGTAATTATATTATTTTCAAAACAGAATTAAACTTTATAAAACATTATCAATACTAAATTTGAACATTTTTGGTTTGAAAATGTCATCTATTCCTGTGAGGATTCAAATTTCCTTTTTCCTGAAAAAATGTTAATGTTTACAGTTTCTGTAATGGCCCTGTTTTTTTTTTCTGTAATGGCCCTGTTTCCCTGTAATGGCCCTGTTTTTATGTAATGGCCCTGTATTAATGCCCAGTTTGTCTGTATGAAGTCCAGTTAGGGTTTATAATAAACAGTCATTTTTGGCAATAATGTACTTAGTTGGTTAAAAATAAACAATACATTATTATTTCTGATCAGTTGTGAATGTCGACTCGTTAGCATTTTTTTTAAAAGCCGATGTTTTTAGTAACTTATTTTTAAATACAAATCAGCAGTAGCATTCAGTAATTTTACAAATATTTAGTTAAGATAACAAGTATTGAAATGTTTACTTATTCATTTATAATTCTTTTAAGTCAATTATACATGTATTTGAAATTTGAAAAGAGGTTTCGTGGATGATTTGTCAAAGTCAGTTATAATTATAACACTGTTTGAATAATTTCTTCAAATATACCAGGCTTAAACTTGTGTACACAAAATGTTGGTGTTGGCGTTAAAAGACTCATCGGTGATTATAACGCTGGTACCAAATTAAAAGTCCAAATAAAGTTCAAAGTTGAATTAAAGAGCATACTTGTGTTATCTGGTATCCAGTAGAGTGTATGAAGGTCCCGTTCCTATCTTTGAGTATATTATCAAAGGAATATAAAAACGTGTGTAATTGTTTGGAATGTCAGCTTTAATGTGCACAGTATATGTTTATCAATTTTTTTATATTTAAACTCTCATAGCTTTGATGATGATATAATCTATTATTTAAAACATGTAATTGAACCACCAACCCTTCCTAAAATGAAACATCGTTGTGATTCTGACTTAATTGGTATGTGCCCCCAGCTGATATATGTTCTATTACATCATACAACTTTCTCGATGAGAAACATCGAGCAACCGCAACTTTGGAGTGCTTCCGACTTTCGTGGGTGACTGACGCGGATAAGTAGCTTTGAAAAGCAACTTCAAAACCATTTATAAACAAGACTTCAAGTCATACATTTAGTTTTATTAAAGCTTTAATGTAATAAAATTTTAGTTTTTTTTCTAATTATTCAGTAAATGTTTTTGTTTTCATTCTAGTTTGATATAAATATATTAAGTAGACAAAGGCGGACGCCATGCTCGAGACTCGTGTAAACAAAATGTCAGATAAAAGTCCACACCAACATTCTGAGGCTAGATGATTAAAAACAAGTATTTACGTCTTGTTCGCCACAAGATTCATTTGTGATATTCGGATCGAAACTAGTAAAAAATTCTAATAAAATACGAGCGTTAATGAGCATTTTGAAGACACCACAATTCCGTAAGATTTTGCCAATTACAACTATAAGTGACTCCAAAGGTACCAATGGGATATTTATGCTTAAAAATAAATTGACAACATGACTAAAAAAGAGAAAGACAAAAAGCAGTTCACAGAACAAAACATGGAAAACAAAAGACTGACCAACACGAACTCCACTAAAAACGGCTACGATCTGAGGTGCTCCACGCCTGGGATAGAAAATCTTTTATAAGTATTTTGAAAACATTTTTTTTTTAACAATAATTTATAATTTTGAACATATCAATGATAATGTTTTAAGCATATATAGTCTACAATTAGGTCTGAATACTCCTCGGTGTCCAATTACCTTTCATTAATTCATGTTCTTCGGTCTTTAAAAAGTAACTCGAGTTAAAATGTAAATGGCAGCTCAAAAAAGAAAACTCAATAAATGATTGAACAGATAAACTTTAAAATTTAGTCAAGGTAAAACCGACCAGTTGCTTGGTGGAATGCATAAGAAAATAAAACTTCTTCACGAATACGAAAATGATTGCGATGACAATCGTTAAACTTTTATGATAATGATTGTGACAAAAGTGTAAAAAAAATAGTGGAAAAGGAAAAGAACGTGGAAAATGAAACCCAAGTACTAGAAATAGGATTTTAGTAGAACCTCAAGATTTGCCAGCCTGCGCAAGAAATTTAAGTCTGGTGAATAGCATTCTTCTAAAAAAAAAACAGTTCGAAAATTTTGTGTTTTCGTATCTCATGCAAAATGAAAACTAAAAACACGAATAACTGTAAATGGGTTATGCCCTGGGATGACAAAAATCAATCAAATAAAACTTAAATTTAGATAACTTCTTATGTTGTACTGTTACACCACTGTCCCAGGTTAGGGGGAGGGTTGGGATCCAGCTAACATGTTATCCCCGCCACATTATTTATGTATGTGCCTGTCCAAAGTCAGGAGCCTTTAATTCAGTGGTTGTCGTTTGTTTATGTGTTACATATTTGTTTTTCGTTCATTTTTTTTTTGTACATAAATAAGGCCGTTAGTTTTCTCGTTTGAATTGTTTTACATTGTTTTATCGGGGCCTTTTATAGCTAACTATGGGGTATGGGATTTGTTCATTGTTGAAGGCCGTACGGTGACCTATAGTTGTTAATTTCTGCGTCCTTTTGGTCTTTTGTGGATAGTTGTCCCATTGGCAATCATACCACATCTTCTTTTTTATATATTCAATAAGCTCTAGATCGTAAAAGCTGGCAAAACACGTTCGTGCAAGTGTCATTATTTTCAGTCCGCAAAAATTCGGTCGACTGGAAAGATAGACAGTCCAGATATGTAGTCGTCATTCGTCACAATGCGCTCATATACCAAGCCATTAAATACATTTAGTATCTTAAAACATAACAAAACAATCTGTAGAACTGTCTTTTTATTAAAATTCATACCACATGAAACCAATTTAGTTGCTTTCCCGAAAGTGTCGCTTTGTATTTCTGATGAGATTGTTGTTCTATGGTAAGTTTTGCTAAAATGCGTTGTCTACATGTCTTTTTGTGTTTCTTTTGTTACATATGAAGTATGGTGTATTAAATTATAAGCTTGGTACCTTTGATAACTATTCGTATGTAGATACATCATATTGTTATTCCTATTTGTGTATTTCTTTGTCCTGCATGTTCTTGCATTTATTTTTACTGTAGTCTTGTCATGTAATATCGTCATTTCAATGTTATATTTAACATGGCCATAAAAGTGCGAGGTTTGGCTAGCCGCAAAACCAGGTTCAGCTCACCATTTTTTTCTTAAAATGTCCTGTATCAAGTCAGGAAAATGGCCATTGTTATATTATAGTTCGTTTCTGTGTGTGTTACATTTAGTTTTGTATTTCTGTTGTGTCGTAATTCTCCTCTTCTATTTGATGTGTTTCCCTCAGTTTTTGGTTTATGACCCGTATTTTTTTCTCAGTCGATTTATGAATTTCAAACAGCGGTAAACTACTGTTGTCCTTATGATGTACTTATACATCCCGTCATTGTGTTATTGTGACATGGTAAATGTTTGTCAGCATGTTTGTTTGTTTTTCACTGTGATTAAGATAATACAGGTGTTGCACAATGATTGTGATGGCAGTCATTAACGCTTAACGACCTTGACTGGCTTTGTGTTTGAGATTTTGATTTTGCTATTTGATCAGGAACTTTTCGTTTTGAATTTTCCTCGGAGTTCAGTATTTTTGTGAGCCTAATTTTTTATTGCTGAAATTATATTTTCGTCGTTTGTTTTCGTTTCAAAGACCAAGCATTATTCCATGTGAGATGAATTATATGTCATCAAGCTGAAATTTTGAAAATGAAGATTTCGATTTCAAAACCATATATTAATAAAAAAAATAGTTATCATCCACTTATATCATAGGATAAATTCAAGTTTTAGCAGTAGCCATTTTTCTGAACCATCGTATAGCGTATATACAACTAAGTTTCAATTTTACGATCGTGCGTTTTTTTATTATTTAGCTGGGATTAGCTCCTTATCCATTAACTTTTATAAGGAAGAACGACTGAACTCGAAACAAAATATTCTTTACAATGACCAGCAAGATTAGATTGGTCGTTACAATGTGTCTGTGTCATAACTCGTGATGGCATCCGTAAAATTTACGAACGGATGATTTCAACTTCAGCAGTTGGAACTCTTGGTTAAATATCTTCCTTGTGAGCAGCAACCCTCTATCAAGAAAATCATGATAGTAAAAACAAGCACGGGAATATCGTATCAATTGGGAGAGATATACCCCGTATGCAGGTGCTGCTGGAACGTTGCTACTTAGAAATGGAAAGTTCACAATTGGAAAGCTCAAATTATCTCTTTTGTCGTAAAGTATTGTTTTCAACCGACCCTCACAGTCAATTTCTAGGTGTTAGTCAAGATATTAGGCCGACTTAACTGTATGTGATGTATACTTTATCTGTAGTTCGATGGGATGGATGCATTCAAAATAGTCATCAAATTTTGAATTATTCAGTGAGGAACATCATCTATGTAGCGGAAATTAAAATTAATAAAGGATATTGCTAACTTCTTATATTTCTTCCTAAGAAGTTCCTGTACCAAGTCAGCCTCATAATAATAAAAAAAAACAAGTCGGCAAGAAGAGAAGCACAATTTGTTCCAATTGGAATGCCGACAGTCTGTTGTAAAACACCTCCTCCGAACGTTACAAATATGTTGTCAATCAAGAAATCAAGCATCTTGATAATGTCACTTTCAGAGAATTTTTTGTTGGAATCAGAGTGATCCTTTACAAAGTAGGATTTATCCCTCCCTAAAACAAGATACTTGTATCTACGTTGGCCATTCTTTTTTACGAAGCAAAGCAATACCAACTCTTTCAATTTTTCTTGTTAGTTTGGAATATGGAATACCTGTGTAAAGTGTAGAAAAGTCAAATGTTTTAATACTATTGCAAGATGAAAGAGAGTTAGTTTAAACAGATTTATTTATAGTGGATTGGGAAACAAGTTTTGCAAATTATATTTACCCCTTTCCACTTTGCAGGTGCGAGTGTTAGATTGTATGTACTCTAAAAGATCTTTGAAACTTTTTTTGTATCCACATCTGATTCATGTCACCTCTAGAATAAGCGGTTTCACAAGAACTTTGAAGCCCGGCTTTGATTGCTGATCAAATAGATGTTGATCATTTAGAAAGAGGTTTCGTGGAGCACTTAGAAGACCCAGCAATATACCGTTGTTTCTTAGGACACTTATGTAGTTTAGGTATTCAAAACAGTGATGGAATATCCAGTTCTTCATCTTTGGTTGAAATTTCAAAGGAACATAGAACAGATATATGATTATCCAAGATTTCCTCTTTGGTAAGTGTCTTGTGGGAATATGTTGAGTTTCCAAGTGAATTGTCAATACCTAATTCGTTTATCAAGCAGTTAATGTAATGATTTTACACACAAGAACGATGTTGTTTTGGGCTTTATCTGCGGGGAAAATAACTGATTATTGTGCAACTTGCCAGTATCATGTTGTTCATGATCCCAAGATTTTCCTTATATATTTTCTGAAGCATCTAAGTGACAATGGCACAAACACATCACATTTATTCAACTCATCTTTCCCTTTAGCTGTTGTTAAGTACGTCGGATCCGAAGTGTCCGGGGGATTAACTCTTCGACTAGATCGAAGTGTATGACGATATATCATGATGTTAAGGTCAAAGTCAAAGAATGGTTCAGTTCGGTGTTTCATTGTTCCCCTGTTTTTCCATCGATTTTTTTTCGTGACCCGGATTTTTTATCGATAACCGATTGATGACTATTGGAGAGCAGAAAACTACTGTTGTATTTATTTACCATACATGTAGGCTCAACATCAAACAGACTTGGATATTGTAAAATCCCTTCAAAATAAAATGAAATATATGGCCAATGCAAATATGTCGTGGTAGAGTAGGATTTTTGTATTTTAAAAACACTTTGTTTAAACACCAAAGTGACAATGCTCAACTATCAATGACGTCAAAATTAATAAAATCCAACTAAGGGTCTATAGGGCCAAAACTATATATTGTTAGTATGAATCGTGGGAAAATATAGTATTTTTCCAAAAAACAATGAAATTTAAAAAAAAATCATTTTGGGTAATAGGTAATGAACATAGAAAATCGTGTTTAATCCGCTGAATTCGCCACTATTAGTGTCATCTCTTGAAGACAATATCCTCCCAATAGATGCAATTATATCCCACACATAGCGAAAATTTGTGAGATGAAGAAATGCAGTCTAAAGAAGTCGGAAAATGAACCACATTCAAGTGTTAATTTCCTTTTTCAGTGAGAAATTTACATACCATCTACATTAAGAATATACTTTGTGGTGTTGTTTTTTTTTTTATCTTTTCAGTTTTTAAATCTTCCATTTGAATCTTTGTTAATGTAGTTCTGAGAATTTTGATTTTCAAGTGTTGTCCATTGAACAATTAGGGGACTCCTTGAAGCATTCTAAATCTCGGTTGCAGCAACTAAACCATAAGGCTTAAAAACATATGGATCATTTACAAAACACTTTCCGTTAATCGAACCAGGACTTTTCTTCTGGACATCATTATTGATATTTACAGGAAATGTCTGCCAATCGTATTAAATTACATCGACAAACTAATTTACAATTAACACAAACATACATTTTTTTTATATCCAGTCTCATTTGAAACTAAGTTTTTTTTACTGTTTTTTATACCTTACGAATTACAAATTTGATGTTACCCGTGTAAAGTTATGATCTGAAGTTAAATTGTTGTAGTACGCTTTAACGACACAAAAACAAGAATTTCTTTTGAACAAGTTTGCATGATAATTATATATTACTTTGAAAGAAAACAAACATTCATACACAGAAAATATAGAATGAGTAGTAAAATTATCCATCAATATTGTTCAACTTTACTTTTTCATAGTTTGACAGATATCTTGTCAATGGTTTATTAAAGTCTCACAACATACAATAAACATTTAAATAAGATTGAGAATGGAAATAGGGAATGTATCAAAGAGACAATAACCCGACCATAGAAAAGACAACAGCAGAAGGTCACCAACAGGTCTTCAATGTAGCGAGAAATTCCCGTACCCGGAGTCGTCCTTCAACTGGCCCCTAAACAAATATATACTAGTTCAGTGATAATGAACGCCATACTAAACTCCAAATTGTACACAAGAAACTAAAATAAAAAATTAAACAAGACTAACAAAACACGATACATATATATACAGCAATCATAATTGGTATAAATCAAGTACAATATAAGTTTGTGCCATTCTTAAAAAAATATAACAGACTTTTTAAATACATCTTTAAATTATATTCTATAACATATCAAATATCATTTGGAGTAAAAGATGGTTACATGGTATAAAATACAGTTCTCGTTGTTAAGATTCATCATAACCTTTGATCTAATATGGCCGTGTTTATACAAAAACATTTACTCGTTGTATAGACAAACATGCGAAGCGTTTTAAGGAATGGCAGGAACTAGATTTCAGTTTCAATTTTGATGGTGCTACACTACATCTAAAATATATAAAAGCCGTTCGACGATGAAGTTGCATATTCTGTAGCAAATATATGGCAGTCAACAGGGTTAAAGAACATCAGTTGTTCGACCTGTTAGTCAAATGCGTTTTGTTTAAATATACCTTTTCACTTGTTTGGTCTTTTGGAAAATGTTGTTTGTGCTGTTTTTGGACCCTTCTATAACGAAATTTGTTTTACATGCACACATATAAAAATTGCGGTTTTTATCCAACGCAATCATAGGTTTGAACGTAGTTTTCAATTTAGACTCGTTTATATATATATATAAAATAACTGAATAAATAGTCAACGATCAATCTTACAGGACGATGGATCATGTAAAATGATTCTGTACACTACAAAATATAATATATAACAAGTCAAAAAGGGTACAACATCACCATTAAATAACTATAAAATGAACAAATATTAGATATTTCGGATAACAGATACCCTTCTTCAATAATAGCACGATGTCAAATGAATCATGTCAAAATATTCAAACTGAGAAACTTTTTCTAAATCTTGAAATTTATACAATTTAAGCGAACACCACAGACGCTGATACAATTTTAAAATTTCCAAACACGGCGCAAATATTACAAAGATATGCCAAATGAAAATAGTTATTTTCGATGTGAACTGGCACAACTCTAAATTTCCAAAGGTTGTGACAGTTTAGGTGTTATAACTGCATTGAGGGCAGTCCTCAAACAAAAAAAAAATCAAAAATGTCCTAACCGATCCAAGTTTGTATAATATTTCAAATTTGACAACAGTAGGGCAATTGCAACAAAAACTACATGTTTAAGCCTCCCAAACGAATAGCAGTCTAATAATGAAGTTTGATCTAATGAGGTAAAATAATTGAACGTGGCTACGTACGTATACATCCATCCCGAATTTCGAACTGTAAAGCCAGTACTAAAGCCGGAGTTACTGGAAACAAGTGATGACAGGAAAATGAGGGACTCATTCTATGTTTTTTTCATTTATGCCCTCTGGGAAAACTGTCCGTAACTTTCTTATCCAAAATCTTTCCCGAGCGACTCTGTCGACCTTCGACCAACCCTCGTTGTGGTCTATGATTGTGATGGTAAGGTTTTTGAGATCAGCTTGTGTGTGCCCAGGTGATCTCAAATGACGACTTACGGGTAGGTCGGGCTTGCAAGTGTAGTCACTTCGATGACCATTCATGCGTTTGTTGAATGGTGACTACACTTGCAAGCCCGACCTACCCGTAAGTCGTCATTTGAGATCTAAAAACAGAACATTCTCATTAAATACAATTCAAAACACACCAGAGATGTCGTGGAGTCATATTGTCTTCTTACCATGTCATGACACAACTTTTTAATATATTTTCAAAAAACATTATTGTATTTAAATATGACCGCTCACATACGAAAACTAAAATGCAATGTTATAATAACCAAATATTTTTTTCAACATGGGCATTGCGGGAACATCATTTTAACATACAGGTTTCAATCTGTGTCTTTAGTGTTTGCCTTTGACGTTAAAACTCATTAATACCAAAACAAGTTTAATTTACAGTGTTACTGTTTCATTATAAATTGTGTAGCCTCCACGGCTTATGATGACAAAATACAAATGTTATCGACCAAAAAGTTAAAATCGTATTTCGTGAAAAACTCTATAAGACTAAGACTTTTCATTCAAAATTATTACATCATGCAGAGTCTGAAGTCAACTTTGCCCAAAGGATTTGCAGTATTGATTTTGGTAAAATTCGATAATTACTAAAATGTAAATATGTCCATAATTGTGTTATTGTAAACTCTGAAGGACATACTTCTGGATGGATGGTAAGTATCCCTGATGACAGACCATTCAAATGCAGCTCCATTTACAAGTATCTACCCGCTTGTTTATAAAAACTCAGAAAATATACAGGGTTAATCAGTTGGTTTGATGTTCATTCAAGATAAATGTTCATCGCCCGTTTCCAATTACCTCACACATTAGCAAAGTACATGTGAAATGTATTCTATCCTTTTGCTACTTATTTATCATTTCCATCTCCATATATATGAGATTTGGTAATTGCCTCAATTTCAGTGTAACGATCCGTGCTGTAATTTTATATTAGATTTTGAAATAAAGGATACAACATATACAGTTCAGTCTGATTCATATCTTGACTTACATTTAGAAATTGACAATGGGGTCGGGTCGGTTGAGAACAAAACAAAATTGGAGGTGATTTCATATTCATCTTTGAGATTTTTCTATTTCTACTAATATAAAGCAGCAATCCTGCAGCTTCTGATTTCAACATGTTCTTGTTTGTTTTGTTGTGTTTTTAATGACAAGTTTGTTTTATTATTCTTTATTTTATCAATAAAATCTTTAACCTTAAATTTGTGACAGGGCATAAGTCCTTTTACTCAGTTCAGATATATAGCCTGTTATCATTTTTGAGCATTACAAAACAGTCTTTTGTGGCTGACCATGCGGTTGAGATTTTGCTCATTCTTGAAGGTCGTACGGTGATCTACAGTTGTTTATTTCTTTTTTATTTGATCTCTTGTGAAAAGTTGTCTCATGGCAATCATACCACTTCTTCTTTTGTATTGTGTAGATGTTCATATCGATAGGAAAATGTTGTCTGCGTTTTATGTGCTTTGTCTTTATGGCTTTTTGTGTTTCTTCTGTACTTAATCCTACCGTCATTGTTTTATTGTTTGATGATAATTTTTGTATTCTTGTCTCCATTTTTGATTATGTGCTTGTCTTATCGGGGCCTTTTATAACTGACTATGCGGTATGGGCTTTGCTCATTGTTGAAGGCCGTATGGTGACCTATAGTTGTTAATGTCTGTGTCATTTTGGTCTTTTGTGGATAGTTGTCTCATTGGCAATCATACCACATCTTCTTTTTTATATTTTGTCTAAATCTACGTGGCTCTTTACTTATACATCCCGTCAGTGTTATTGTGTTATAGTAAATTTGCGAATTCTTGTCTTTCATTTTTGCTTATGTGCTCTCTATGCCTTCTTAAGCTTCTTTGTTAAATATTTGTTTGTTTTTATAGTGATTAAGATCATAACACAATGTTGACTGCTGTACCCCTATTTGTGACATTTTTGAAACTGTAGTGTCTGGGTTTTTTTTTTGTTGACACTTCGTTGTCAAGATAATGAAATTTGATGAGACTGTCATACAAAAGAAAGATTTAGCTACCTATGAAACCAGGTTTATTCCACCATTTTCTACATAATAAAATGCCTGTCCAAAGTCAGTAATATGATATTTGTTATCCATTCGTTTGTAGTGTTTGAGCTTTTGATTTTGCCATTTGATTAGGGACGTTCCATTTTGAATTTTCACCGGAGTTCAGTATTTTTGTGATTTTACTTTTTTGATTGATTGATTGTGTTTAACGCCACCATCAACACTGATGTGCTATTTAGTGGCAGTCAGGGTTTTTTTTTTGTGGAGGAGGTTGAACTGCCTAGAGCGAACCACTGACCTTCGGAAAACTTACCATCCTATTTGATAAAGATTGGAATCGAGTGCTTCTGTCCCGTGCAGGATTCGAAAAACACATAACCTCGGTCTCACTCCGTTTTGGATTTATGCAATTCTCTTTTTTCTTTTTTTTCTGAAAAAGCTATGTGTTTAAAAGAACTGTTGCCTTTAACGACAAATTAAATACGATTACATATGATAATTATATTGATTTTTAAGTATCTGTGAACCACACTAATTTATCAGTTTCTGTTTGTTACCCGGTTGGTTTGTCTTCTAAAACGGTTAATTCTGATCTAACATCGGTAAAGTACTGTTGCTTTTATTTGCTATGCAATCAATGTTATTTTATATTCGAAGCTGTATGTTTGAAATCGCATTTTAAACAGAAACCAATTCATGGTTTGAAGGTAAAAATTAGGAAGTTTGTCAGACTAGGTCAGACGCAGTGTAATTTGCACATTAAAGATGTTCTTTCATATGTCGCCATACTGTAAAGACTATACCTAATGATTGCTTCCAGCTTTATTACCATTTGTATGAGTTTACTTTGCATTTCGACATTTTATTTACATGTTATATGAGTTGGAAGGACAAATGTCATATGGGGTGGAAGGACAAATGCCGTATGAGGTGGAAGGACAAGTGACATATGAGGTGGAAGGACAAGTGTCATATGAGGTGGAAGGACAAATGTCATATGAACTGGAAGGACAAATGACATATGAGGTGGAAGGACAAGTGACATATGAGGTGGAAGGACAAATGACATATGAGGTGGAAGGACAAGTGACATATGAGGTGGAAGGACAAATGTCATATGAGGTGGAAGGACAAATGTCATATGAGGTGGAAGGACAAGTGTCATATGAGGTGGAAGGACAAATGTCACATGAGGTGGAAGGACAAGTGCCATATGAGGTGGAAGGACAAATGTCATATGAGGTGGAAGGACAAGTGTCATATGAGGTGGAAGGACAAATGTCATATGAGGTGGAAGGACAAGTGCCATATGAGGTGGAAGGACAAATGTCATATGAGGTGGAAGGACAAGTGTCATATGAGGTGGAAGGACAAATGTCATATGAAGTGGAAGGACAAATGACATATGAGGTGGAAGGACAAGTGACATATGAGGTGGAAGGACAAGTGACATATGAGGAGGAAGGACAAATGTCATATGAGGAGGAAGGACAAATGTCATATGAGGTGGAACGACAAATGTCATATGAGGAGGAAGGACAAATGTCATATGAATATACCAAAATGGGAAACAAAATTAAGAAAAAAGTATAATGTTTTTACCTTCCACAACAGTTAACGCTATCTGTCTGAAAATTGTAAAAAATAGTAAGACACCAAACTTACCCAAATCAATTATAAATGTGTTGGAAATATGTTGACACCAAAAATGGTCATAGTTAGTGAAATTAAATTTGCATTAGAGGCATACAAAGTTGCAGTTTAAAAAGTATGAAACTCCAGTTTCAATTAAACTGGTTTCATTGTAAAACAGAACTGTAAAGTAACGAAGCAAAGTTTTTTTCTTTCTTTTCCCCCCTTCGTTTTGCAATGAATTGCAGAAATAATTATTTGAATAGTTTTAATCTATTTCCAATGATGATCTGACCTGAGAAATCAAATTAATGAGCTTGTTACAAAGGACAATTTTGTGGGTGAAAAAATGGTAATTATATTCAGTTGCATTGGGATCGCAACGGTACATTTGGGAAATATAAAATAGTATAATATAACTACTAGAAAATTGAACGTATTTCTATTATCTATCATTATTGCTATATTATTAGTTAATACCATGACAAAATTGGGATTATGAAGCAATATAAGTGGCATTTAACAGTGTGATTGAATTAGATGGATTAGATTAATTTGATGCATGTTTAATGAAAATAACGAAATGAAATGAAATGTGAGGAAACACTACATGTAGTTCAGAATTTATATCTGTTGTTCACAATGGCAAACAATGGCAAGCAAACATCCCTTTATTTGATGCATTGCTGCTTATATAATCCCTTGACGAAACATACAAGGAATTAATGGTCAATGACATTTCTAAAAAAAATATCCGTTGAGATTCAAAATTGAATCATTTCCACAAATGAGGCCTTTTTTTAGAATGAATATTTTTTTAAATTATGGAACATAAAAATGAGTCAGATCTTAACTTGACTCTAAAATGATACTTTCTAATATGATGTCTAAAACAATTTGCAAACTCTACTTCCTGCTTGTTTAGTCAATGTATTTGGCTTCAAAGTATGATATTTTCCCATTATGTAGTGTATAAATTTTCAAGTTTAATGTATTTTCAAGTTTCTTAACCTTCTGAAAATATTATCCCTACCCTTTGACCAAAATGAATTTGTCTTTAAAGATGTATATGAGTCAGATGCAAATTATAACACAATATATGGTGAACTATGTATGTGGCCAATGTCGTCTAAAACATTAACTGTCATAATTTGGCCAAAAATTAGTTAAAACTGTTATTTTTCTTATATTGTTCTTAAAAGTGCTCATTTTTGACGCCATACATGTCATGACATCATTTCTGATCTTTTTTTACATTTTCACTGCGAAAACAAAAATATCAGATTTCTATCCACCAAAAGTTCTTCGATTTATATATTCACGAAAACATATGGTTCTATTAGTGTGGAATACACTTTTACAAATTGGATACTAAGTTTCTGTTTTGTATTGATAATGATTTTGTCAATGTAATGTGCTTCTAATAGTGACGACCATCTTAAAATAAGTATGACGTAAATAAGCAAAAATGGTGTATATTATGGCGATAATTCCAATACTTTAGGTCAAATTATATTTCCCTTGTCCATTCTAGCAAATGGTCTACCATTTGTATGGGTTTTTCATATAGGAAATGTAAAAAAGCCTTACTTCTGAATTTTAGCATCATTAGACTCTTTTGCAAGTTAACCCAAATATCAATACATTTGTGATGCATGAAGGTGATTTTGGTATAAGCAACCAGTGGCATGCTTAACGAGTAAAATCACTATCATTTGATATATACTTTCAATCTTTTCTTAAAAGCTTTTGAACTTGAAAAGTGACATTGAGAGGTTTTAAAAAGTTTCTGAAGTGCAGTTAGTTTTAATTATCTTGTAAAATGGATATTCATTTAAAAACAAGTTTAACTTATTTATGATTAAAGTCGTATGAGACTAAAACCAAAACTTTTTATTTTAATTTTTCCAGGTTTTGTGGGTTTCCCACTTTTTTTATTTACCTTGGAGTTCGGTATTTTTGTCAATACTGTTTTCCTTTAAAAGTTCTGTTCTATTAATCATCCATTAAATCACGTTACAACATTAGCGAGCAAGGGTGTAATTAAGCTAATTCTTACGTAGTCTCTAAGATTAAAATTGTATAATTAGGAGGTAATTGCATTGAATGTACAGTTGGAGAAAAAGGTTGGAGAAAAACGTTTTGTATTAATTATTAGTTGAAAGGTAGTGTTTAAAAATGTTTATAAGTTATTAATTGTGTTTTTGAACAGAATTTGCAATTGTATTTCATATTGCGATAAACGTTTATGGCAGTTGCTATTTGTCCGGCTAGCCGGACGAATAGTACCAGGACTATTTGTCCGGCCAATACAATGCACATGTCACTATAATATTTGTGTGTGCTTGTAATATTATCTTCATAAGCACCAGGGGGTAGCACATGTTTGTAATCTTTAGTGTAAGGGCCTAATCGTGTTACTAGCAAGGAATTGTATATTTAAATATACAATTTCTTGTTACTAGTAATTGAAATAGTTGTTTTCTTAATACTAGTATATATATAGTCCAATGTGGATAACGAATAAGTAGAAAAAAAAATCATATACATCCCATATTTTTTTATATAAGAAGAGATTACTTGTAAAATGTTTGACTCGTGCATTTTAAGTTAAAGTAAAGGATTTTGTCAACCTAAAAAAGGTACAAAATCATTCTGTCTCAACCCCCCCCCCCCCAACACACACACACACATCTTTTTTAAAAAAATTTACGTGTGGGGGTCGGGCTGACACGGTGTGCTTCTTTTCCCAAAGTTCTCCTTTCTTTTTTTTTCTCCTGATCTCCATCTTTGTTGTACCGTGTATTTCATTACCCCAATTTTTATAATCCTACTTCCAACATCCCCACTTCAAGCCAGTTTGTAGCTTCCCTCCCCCTCCCTGATATACCACTTCGAGAGCGACTTGCAAGATTCATTTTTGGAATATTACTAAGCTAAATTTCATTCAGTTAGACATGCAATTGTAAAGGCCTTTCTCAACTACTCTTGCTTTGAACATAATTTTATTTTCCAACATTTACACAGCTGTACTCTGGTTCTCCGTTAAAGCGCCCATTTTATGACGTTATTTTGTCCCTCCGTAAGAAAGCAAACCCAACGACTTCCAGTTATATACCCGTAGCTTGTTATACTTATATCTGAGAATTTTAGAATTCTTTATTATCTATATTTTTAATTTTTATAAAGTTTAGTACATATGCACAACGATCGTGATCGTACCGGCCGTCCATAATGTTTTCTTCGAAAAGCTGAAATTTCCATTGATGGATAAAAGACCAAGCAGGACAAAATATTTAGTACAGTATAGAGTGTAATATGAGTTAAATTTGATCATAAGGTTACCATAAATAATGTTGTTTATAACAATGGTCATTTATTCCAAGTTACATCAGTCTGAAAAACGAAGCAAAGTTGAAAACTGCAGAGATTTGTTAAGCGTGTAATCTCCGTGGAATGGCCAATTCTTAAAAAAACATCAATTATGAAAACAAATTTCACATTCAAAAGATCGATATGGATGTCAACATTAAATTTCAGTTTAACTCCGATCTTTAGATATACATATTATGGTTCATAAATGACGAAATCGTCGAAATGTAACCTCCGTGGAATGTAATCTCCGTTGACATTTTGGTAAAGAGTGCTTTCTATCACGTCCGCACTTTTATCGAGTATGGCGTGCCAAATAAACATATTAGATAGTTATAATGGATGGCGGATAATCACTTACAGATCAATAATATATTGTAATTCAGACGACATAAGAAGACAACATGTAACATTTTTATAAATCAATTGTTTGGTCCATAATTGTTTGAGTGTAACAAAGTTGCTTCTTTCTCAAATCTAGATGAAGAAAAAAACAAAACGAACCGGATGTTTTTATATCAATCGTAATGCATGTAAATAAGTTATACCTGTTTTCAATATTCAAGATATGAAGCTTTATGATTAATATAAATTTGATACCGAATTCAATACGATTTAACAAGTATGCAATTGCAAGAAGCCATAAAAATTGCTCTTTCTTTTTTCGTGTTGCACAAGCAGAGAAGCTTTTAGCTTTCATCAAAATTATGACGTCGATAGAAAGGGCCCGATATAAATTCCGTTACATTAATTAACAACACCTTGTACAACATTCTTTTCGGAATTAAAAGGAGTAAGATATAGATTAAACAAAACTATCCGTCACAATGCTATATATATATTACGGTCTGTATTAGGGGAGGAGATCTACATTTCTGCATTCTGTATTTCTTTTGGCCATTTTTCTCTATTCAGTTAGAAATATATGCCCTTCTCTGTAAAATTCTTGGGTTCAGTTCCTGCATTTCAAAAATTCCGTATATAAAATTTTGACAAGATATATTGTCTTGTCTGTATCAACAACATAAGTATGACGACACTTCTCCGTATAGCCCCTCTTTTGTATTCTGCCACTGTACTGCATAAATGATACCACGTTTGAAATAAGTATAAAACTTGGAGAAAAAAAAAGTATTTCAAATTCTTCGAAATAAGTTGGATAGCTGGGATCATAAACAAAAGTAAAGATGATATGAGGTATATTTTATCATATTTTCCTTGTGATTCGAGGTACTGGTAATGAGGAGCTGAACACAGTGACAGTACCGGTAGCTAACCGACATTAAGAGAAATCTGAAATCGGATAAAATAAAAATTTGATCACCAAAACGATTTTATCATTGATTACTCATCTGTCCAACAAAATATAGAAAGAAACATTGCTTATCAATCAATTTGGTGAATATTATGAAATATATTTAATATGTGTTGGTACTAAAAAAATGTTATACCCTAAAATATTGAAGACAATGTCTTCCGTCCTCGAGCATCAGTATGAAAATTTAAGACGTACGAATTATGACAATGTTTTGGTTCTGTAAATCCTTACAATTCCAATCAATGGTCAATTTATATATTTTTGAATTAGAAAGATACCTATGGTTTTATACTCTATCAATCAATGTTACATTCGACTGATTTGAATATTTTTTGTGTGTCATTTTCGTCATATAGCTCATCAACTCTTTCTATTCTTTCATATCTTTGGATTTCAAATACTTGTCGCTGGGCGTAAATGATGAAGATAAATCAAAAATAGTGCTCGCTTCGGACGCATGGAATTTATAACTTGTTTTTTTTTTCGGCCACTATTGCAGATCTTTTTGTTGCTTAGCGGATTATCGTGGTCTGACATCTGTCACGATTTTTTTTTTTTTTTCCAAGTGAATAAAATTAAATAATTGCTGACGCAATGCACGTGAAGGATGTAAGGTTAAATTTGTCTACAATAGGAAACGAAATGAAAGTTAACTCATGCAAGATCGTGATTTTGGCGAAAAACAATGATGCTTATATAAATGTATAAAATTTGCATCGCTTATTTCATTTGACCAGTATAGCGTTTACAACAAATTTGAAAGATCAACGTTTCTTTCGAAATGATCTACTAGAATATTGTCAATAATGAATTTAATATGCAGAAAACGTAAAGTTTCATTAATCTTTAAATCATTTATTTCTGTTATTTTCAATTCACCATATTCTTAAGTTTCAAAATTATTTTTTAATCTATAAACCACCTCCTATATCTTGAATTATTTCAAATAACTAAAAAAAAAGTATATGATATACAAACGGAATACAATGCACAGTTCTATTAGTATAAGAGGATCTACAAAAAGAAACTGTGGTCGTTACTGGTTGTCTACAAATCAAAGTTGCGAGATTAATAGGCTACAACTAACCACCAAAGAGGATGAATAAAATATATATGAATAATGATTTAATATTTTATATTTTGCTGGATAATTTTTTTGTCGTGTCTCTCTCATCATTGTTTTTTTTTATATATTTTTATTAAACCTTTTTAAATTCTTTATCAACGACAACGCATGTAACATCTTATTTATTTTTTGAATATTCTTCTCCCGGTCATAAATCTGCATGAAATATTTGTCACTGTACGTTCAGAAAACATCAATCAAAAAAGCATATCTCCTCTAAAATTGTATTAATATACAAAGTGTAAACCTTTTCAAATAAGTGATTCGTTTAAATTCTAGTCAGATATTATCAGTTCCACAGTGTGTTAGTGACCTAATACAATAAATACGGGGTCAGTAAATTCCATAAGGGATTTGAGCGAAAATAGAACCTCATATGGAATTTACTGACCCTGTATATATCGTATTAGGTCACTAAACACTGTGTCACGAATTTATCTTGCCGACTATCTTTATTAGTAGAATTAATAGACACTTCTTGTCTCTCCTATTTTTTCAAATTTACAATACATAGAACAAAAAGGTATTAAGGAATATCAAAGGAAGTAACCTATATCAAAGATACAAGATCATACAAGGGTTGTGCTTCGGCTTCGAAGACATTTTTAAAAACAGTTCAAAGCAAGAAATTCATGCGTTATACGCCATACTTGTGCATTTTGAAATTAAAACAGTTGATTTATATATATGTTTTCGATATCAATATGACCACATCAATTATAATTCATGGTAACACAGAATGGTAAATAGGATGATGACGAAAAGGAGGAGGATTCAGTGGCAAATTATATGCGTATTCGTGTTGAAAGCATGTTTATACGATTTTATTATTTATCTTGCTTTGTACAAGACTGATATGCTGAGTCGATTGTTTATCGTACAAGTTCGCACAGAGAAAACTTTTTGAAGATTTATCACCTTAATTTGTGTTAAGGAGATAAAAAAAACCTTATATATATAATAATAATGCAGACATGACTGAATATCATACTTAAATTTCAGCTAACAAGAAAAAAGAAATAAAAGTTTACGTGAATCAATAATTTTTTTTAGCATTTTGGCATTGAAAATCACGACGTCAAAGGAAATAAAATGACGTTAAATGTTTTTTTTATTGTTTTTTCATCTAAACTGTCTCGATCATTACAAATTAACGGTAGCACATTACATGCTAAAATTTATAGGGTGGATAGAATACACTATGAAGATGTTCTATGTTCTTTATAAACAAGTTTTGCTGCAATTTATATTTTATCATTTTTTACTCCGACGTTGGGCGCTTTAACGGAGAACTAGTGTGTAGCGAGTCGAATAATTTTGTAAAACCGATCATTTATCTTTAATTTCCCATTTTCCTTGTGATTTCAATTTTTTAGAGTCCCTTTTATAAGATTATATCATTCTTGGAAGTTCATTTTATCGTGTTCCATCACCGTTTTCAGCCATGATCTTAAAATTGAAAATCAGTGATCAGATTACACGCGCCCCCTTGGTGCTTCTGACGATAATATTACACGCACTTCCGAACGCACATTATATGACATGCGCATTACAATGGCCGGACAAATAGCCCTGGCACTATTCGTCCGGCTAGCCGGACAAATAGCCACTCCGAACGTTTATTTTTATCGTATTATTATCAAAGTTATTTGAGACTTCAAACAAAAAAGAGAGTTTTTTTTATATACTTTGAAATAATTTAAATTGTCATGCTATTTTAAAAAAAGACTTATGTCACTGTGTATAAGGAATAATTATGTAAAAAAGGGATATGTCATGTGACTAGAAAGAAAACTATATGATAGTATTTTAATACATTTTCAGAAATTGGAATGGAAAATAAGATATATACATATACATATAGCTCATTTTACTAAAAATCTTAAACCTAAAAAGGGTCATATGTTACACTGAATACTGCCTTGTGGTCATTTTTATAAATTTTCTGTTTACAAAACTTTGAATTTTTCGAAAAACTAAGGATTTTCTTATCCCAGGCATAGATTACCTTAGCCGCATTTGGCACAACTTTTTGGAATTTTGGATCCTCAATGCTCTTCAACTGTGAACTTGTTTAGTCTGTTTCCCGGCCGTTATTGAAATTCTTGACAATAATATTTGTATATTCCGAAGGCATACTGAATGTTTTACGGAGGGGACCAACTTAGTACTTGTTTGGCTTTATAAATATTTTGATATGAGCGTCACTGATGAGTCTTATGTAGACGAAACGCGCGTCTGGCGTACTAAATTATAATCCTGGTACCTTTGATAACTATTGTGTTCGTAATATTTAGTAAAAATGGTAACTGGATCGTTTTCTTGTAATACAACAAAAAGATAATTAAATGTACAAAACATATCTGTCATTGAAGGTCAATTCTATTCTATTGGGTAATTAATCTAAATATTAACAAACCAATACGCTAAGCTTAGTGAAAAGTCCCAAATATAAATTGCACAATTTATATGTCTAACATTTTTGCGATAGAAAATCCGAACAAATCAAGTAAAAAATGGAAAACAAAACGTTTAATAAATTATTGCGTCCGAAGCGCTTTTCTGGATTTACCTTCATCAGGGATGCTCAGAGCTAAACATTTGAAATTCGAAGATGGATAAGTACCGAAAATCGTTGAAGAGCAATATGTCAAAAATACCTAAAATAAATAGCCAAATTCATCTAAAGCCAACTTTGCTTTGCTGTAAAGTAAGATTTTTGCTGCAACGTATCGCTTACTACACTTGTATCGAGCTTCATTTTTATTTTACATCAATTACATATATAAGATGTTACACATTCATATAAATCATACAAATCACATATATGACATATTAATCATAAAAAGCACATACATAACATAGAAAATCTTACAAATTTAATACATGACACATAAAACATACAAATATAAAAAAAAAGGAAGATGTGGTATGATTGCCAATGAGACAAGAGACCAATATGACACAGAAATTAACAATTATATGTCACCGTACGGCCTTCAACAATGAGCAAAGCCCATAAAGCATATATATGACATATAAATCATACAAAGTACATTCATGTATATGATATATTAATCATACAAACCACATACATGACACATAAGTCATACAACGTACATACCAGTGTATAGCATACATGTAAAACATACAAAGCACATATATGACATCTAAATCATTCAAAGCACAAATATGACATATAGATCATTCAAAGAACATATATGACATACTAAACATTCATAGTATATACATGGGGCCATTAAATTTGCTGTTCGGAGTGACTTGGATGGAAAGATGTCTTATTGAAACACATCCCACATCTTCTTATAACTGTGACATATAAAACATGCAAATTACATCAAAGGCATATAAAACATAAAAGCAAATATAAAACAAATACAGCACATTTAGATCAAAAGCACACAGCAACACCAAGCATACAAGCATGCACAGCGAGTAAAGCACATACACATGAATATGCATTAAAAAAATTTAACACAAAGGCATTAATAAAGGATACTCTCTGCTCTGTTTCAAAATAGCAAGCTTTTGAAAATATTATTAGAAATCAATATTTGATAAATGACAGGACTAAAAAACAGAATAAATGAAAGGGTCGTTCCTTGATATAAGCAATTGAAATTTGACAGGAAATAATAATCTATATGTTCATTAGCACTTTTTTTTTTTGTCTATTCGGTTGCCTTATTTCGTAATATCCATACGCTTTTAAATGTTCACCTATTGTTCTGTCTTTTTAACATATCTCATGATGTCAATATTAAAACATTTAAAACAAGTCATCAATATCTACACCCAAATTTTTAAAGTTTCTGTACTTATACATCCCGTCATTGTGTTATTGTGCTATTGTAATTCATTTTGTACTCTTGTCTTTCATTTTTGCTAATGTTCTTTGTCTATATACCTTTTTGTGTTTCTTTGAAATATATGACGTGGGTCTGTACTTATACATCCCGTCATCATTTTATTGTGCTATGATACATTTTTATATTCTTGTCTTTTATTTTTTGCTAATTAATGTGCTTTGTCTATGTGACTTTTTTTCTTCTTTGTTGCATATTTGTCTGTTTTAAAGTGATTGCAATTATAACACAATGTTAACTGCTGAAGATATAGCATCGATGTCGTCATCTATCATCTTAATATTTCAATAGCAATACACAAGGTATCACCAGTTGAACTTCTATTCTTTTAGTGATTAAGATTATAACACAATGCTGAATGCTGTATTTTTGATATTTTCACCTTTTATGTCTATTTATATGGTTCACACACCGTTGTCAATATAATGGAATTTGATGCGACAGTCAGACAAGTCACGGAGAGGTTTAGCTAGCTATAAAACCAGGCTATATCCTGACCAACCATTTTCTACATAAGAAAATTCCTTACAAAGTCATATGCATATGACAATTGTTATACATTCGTTTGATGTGTTTAAGCTTTTCGATTTTGTCATGCATTTGATTAGGGACTTTCAGTTTTAAATTTACCTCGGAGTTCAGTATTTTTCATATCTGTTTTAGTATCCACGACAGAAAACATATAAACTGCTCAATTTCACAATATTTCAAAATAAAAGAAATATAAGAATAAAATTCTTGTACTCCTTAGTTAAGAATCGTTATGATGAGTTTTTGTGAAAAGAGCCACATGTTTCCCACAAAAATATATATTCATCATCTACATGTTAACTTTTTCAATTTTAAATATGTACGACAGATCCTTCGTTTCATTGTTTTACTTTTTCGTTTTTATTCTGTAGTTAGTTAAAATTTATATCAATTATATGGTTATTTTTTTTTATAAATTTACTACTTGCAAAAATATGAATTTTATTCTGAATACTAAGGATTTTCTTATACCAGGCAGATAAACTTAGTCGTATTTCAGTTTGGCACAACTTTTTGGAATTTTGGGTCATCAATGCTCTTCATCTTTGTTTGGCTATCTTTGCTATTTTGACCTGAGCGTCACTGATGAGTCTTGTGTAGACGAAACGCGCGTCGGGCGTATTTAAGAATTATAAGCCTGGTAGCTTCAATAACTATTAGCTTGTCGTAATGTTCTATTGTATTGTTTATTTGTGTGTTTCTTTGTCCTGTATGTTCTTCCATTTATTTCTGTTGTAGTCCTGTCATGTAATGATGTCGTTTTAGTGTTATATATACCATTGCCATTAAAGCGGGAGGTATGGTTAGCCACACAATCAGGTTCAACCTACCAATTTTTTGTTTAAATGTCCTGTACCAAGTCCGGAAAATGGCTATTGTTGTCTTAGTTCGTTTCTGTGTGTGTTGCATTTTAGTGTTTCTGGTATTTTGTTATTCTCCTCTTATATTTGATGTGTTTCCCTCAGATTTAGTTTGTAACCCGGATTTGGTTTTTTTTTCTCAATCGATTTATGAATTTCGAATAGCGGTACACTATACTGTTGTCTTTATTTATGTCTACCGGTCAACGAAAGATAACTTAAAAAGGTCCGACCTTTTGGTTATACTATGTTTTGCAGGCCCGTAGCCAGGAATTTCCAAGGAAGGGGGAGGGTATTTGGACTCGAGAACTCAACTCAACAGTCACAATTTAAACAGAAGGTTGACTTTAACTGTGCTTATTTTTTTAAGGGGGTCCCCTGGCTACGGGTTTGTTTTGAATATAATCAAACAATCACATACTGCATTACAAAATGTTCAATCGGTTCAAGTGTAGATGAAGAAAAGGAAAATTATGGGGCAGTGCATAGCCTTAATTCCCACTAGATATGAAATGAATAAGTAAGTATTTGGAAGAAGTAGCAACTTATAGATAGTTATAGATCCTTACATAAACTTTGAGCGTACCCGTGGAAACCCCTCGGTGATAACTCTAACACACATATATAGTACGGTAAAGCTATCTATTCTAAGCTATGCATTTAACTGAAAACAACTCCGAAAACATTTACTTTTAAAGACACTGGATCTTTCTTTGTGTACTATCCACAGCGGTTACTGCTATATTATATAGAAAATACACCAGGACCGCTGTGGAGATAAAACTTGGAATTGATAGTAAGTAGCATAAACGAGTTATTTTAAGTATATTGTTCATATTATACAGAAAAAGGGGAAAATAATTGAAAGTCAATGGAAAACAAAAAATAACGGAATTTTTCAAAAGGGTGGAAGCTTAAAAAGAATTGTCCTGTCCCAAAGTACCTATCTATTTCTGAGGATTGAAAAAAAAAACAGAAATAATTGAAGTGCCATTTTTCAAAAGGTTACTCATACTGATAAAAGATATTTTGTTATTCGAAATATTTTTTTTTTCATTTGGTGTTGCACTCTTCTTTTTTAGATATAGATCTACATGTATGAGTTATTTACTTTCTTTGAGAACAGTATCGTGTTAGAGGAATAAGTCTACATGTATGAGTTATTTACTTTCTTTGAGAACAGTATCGTGTTAGAGGAATAAGATAGACGTTTTTATTATTTAAAACATCTTTTATGTATGTATGTGTGTAGACGAGAGCAACAAACAATCATTCTTTAATGTATGTGTGTAGTCCCCAGTGCAAATTATTATAAACAATTGTCCATTGAATGTCCTATAAGATATTCCAGGCCTGTGATTGTACTGAATTACAAGTTCCTGACTTGGGACAGCTGGTACATAACAAATATATATATAATTATATGTTTGTGAGCGTTCAACCACCCATCCCCTTACCTACCATTTTTGCTTTACTGAATATGAAGATTTCAGATAAAAACATAATTACAATCTTCACATGAAATAAGATAAAAGCATGACTGATAATAATATTTATTTATGATATATCTGTTAATTATCCATCATCACTTCCTAATTCTTATCGGGTCTTTGTCGTACTTGTCAAGATCTTCCGGTAAACATGAAATGCACTACTGTATTCCCTCTTCACACAAGTGAAATAATTCCGTTTGAAATGAAACTCTACTGTAGTGGAAACATGTCGGGGAATTTTAACACTAGCTAGAGAATCGTAGTCATTCATCTTTTCCTTACTTCTATTTCCTTGTTAACTCCATACAGCATTTTTGTTCGAGTCATACTTGTCTTTCTCTACAAAATACACAAGACCTAATTATATACAATATAGATACATTAATAAATGAATAAAATAGAAAATTAAAACATTTTGCTGAAATCCTTACTACCTACAAATATATAGGTATCGCAAATTATTCGTTTTCAGTGGCTTATCAAGCCATGTATTAAGCAATGGGGTACATGAATTGAGATTTTTATATTTTTTGTATGTCCGAGAATGATCATTTACCGTTATAAAATTAATGAAAAATCAGACGGCACACACAGTTGAGTACCAAGTTACTCATTGAGATCCCTGATATAGTCAGAGAGTCTAAAGGTCTGGGACCTACATATCAGTTTCATCATTATTGCGACATAAGACATAGAGAAAACGTAGATATTTACTCTGTTGAATTTTACAGAAAATGATTGATAAATTCTGTAAAAGAAAAAAGTATGTCCACTGACAGGGAGAAAGATCAATTAAAGTTTGTATGGTTAAAATATCACTGCTGACACAGTATCAGAAATAAAGACTATAGGTTTAGTAATAAAATAACGCTACATAGTTTTCAACCGAGATCGACTTATTGTCTGTCAGTGACCTCTATAGGCTATGTCTATATGATATGTCACAGTCAACATGATGAATATTCTGGCAAGTTGTGCATGATTAAAGTCAATTGATGCGCAATGTTTATACTTTTTATAGCTCTAAATGAAAAAAGTAAAACTTGTTATAAAAATACCGAATGACGGCTGCATTCGGGGGAATTCAAAACGGAAAGTCCTTTAATATATAATAAAATGCGCATCACATTTTTTTTTTTTTTTTTACAATTAAACACTTAGTAGCCAAAATATCAAGAATTTGTATAGAAAGCTCTTTAAAATATCAAGGATTTGTATAGTAAGACAAATCCTTGAAAATATCAAGAACTTTTTTATCTATAAAAATGGTCCCCAAAATTTGGATATATAATGCGAGATAACTCTAACACTTAATTTAGCTGAAATTTAGATTTGTCTCCCTGTGATGTCTCTTGCGTCTTGACAGAATCTGAACTCAAAATGTGCATCATGTTATTCTCCTTTTTTTCAACTGGTTATTATTTATCATAAAATGATTATATTGATTGATATGTATATAAATGTTGCATATTTTAGACTGTCACTTTTGCATGCAAAACCAAAGATTTAGCCCTTCATTCGGAAGAAGATATGTTTTAATAGAATTTATAATTCTGTTTTATTCTATGTCCTAATAAAACATTTATACATTCAATCAGAGTTTTCGATGTTTGAATAAAGAATATCCCGTTGGCGCCCCTGTATTGTGTATTATCTTGTTTCAACATGACCTTATATGGCCCCGGACGTGACGTAATTGTCCCGCCATGTTGAACTGAACGTCCCAAGAAAGTTACAGAAGTGAGACATTTAAGACAAAAACAGCGATAATCGGCCTGTATGACTGGAAGGTCGGCATAACTCATATTAGTTTAACAATTTAAATTCTTAAATATCTTAATCCCTAATATTGAGGCCGCAGAACTTTCTATTCAATGCCAATAATGGTCAATAATGGTGCTTTAATTTGTTGGACCATTTTTTATCAAAATAACAGAATTTTTACGAAATATTGTAAAAGGTTTGAGTGAAAATCCATGAAGATTTTGATTTTTGTCTGATGTAATATAGTAACTATTAGCCCATATTCGTACATGTTCTCATAAAACTGTACAGTTATATAATCCTAATACAGTTTTGTTTTTCTAAGAGAAAATAAAAGGTGACATCTTGTTGGTACCATTACCATTATTCGGTCTGCCCATTACTCTGCAATATATTCAAATTTTTCCGACAGCCCATTACTCTGACATCCCAATATTCCAACATACCATTATTCAGACAGCCCATTACTCTGACATCCCAATATTCCGACAGCCAATTATTCTCACAATGCACCTGTCATCATATCATGGCTGAAGATTTGTTTCAATGCCTTGGAGTTAATACACTAGCTGCAGAAGCGTAGCTCATAGGTCCTTATGTTATTTGTTGACTATAAGCGGACCATAAAACTACAGATTTTTCTTTTTCAAAACGTTCAGAATTGCGACCCAGGTTCAGGTCGCATATATTTCCTAATAAATATTGTTTACAATCCATGCTACATGTATTTCTGTGTCATTTTGGTCTCTTGTGGACGGTTGTCTCATTGGCAATCATACCACATCTTCTTTTTTTTAAAAGCTAGTCAATATATATATATATAGTTCGTTTCATTAGATATTTTTTTAGGATAAGAAGTAACTACATTGTATTTATGTTTGAATATTTATTTCCTTAACACTATTATCTAATTATATCTATTTGTATACATTCTCCGCTTATTTTGTTCAGCCATATTGAATCTCGTTGTGGCGTCTCACCTATTGCTGTGTGTTTGTGTTTCTACATTGGCTAGAGGTATAGCCTATAAGGGTAGGGTTGAGTTCTCACAAAACATTTTAACCCTGTCGCAGGGGTGTGGAAATGCAATGCATGACTCGCCCGACTCGTACATTTGATCACCCGGACAAGTGACTTTTTTGTCTGGGTTGCCCATGGACAAGTTAAATTCATACAAAAAAATATAATTATTTTCAAAACTTATAAAGAAGTTTAATTTTATGTAAAAGAAACCAGTGATAAACAAGTAAAACATATATATTTAAGTCAAAACATCAATGTTCACAACAAAAAAATTAAATAACACTGGAAAAAGATTGATTACCCATTAAAATAAAATAAGTATGCAAACCCAGGTCTCGTAAATATGCCTTTGTCCTTGTCCATTGGCCCGGGATCGTTTTCTAGGTTTTATCCATCATTAAACAGAAGTGTCATTTACCTGTTATAATAAGAAAGATAAATATTTAATAAAACTACTGGGCAATCCAGACAAAATCGACAGGTCAATAAAAAATGTAAAACGCAGGCGGAGACGGACTAAGAGTGAAAAAAAAAACGAAAGCAAAAATTGCAACCATCTTGGTTAGCAGAGTTCCCCTGGAATTTTTGTATAATATGAATAAAACATCCAACACTTGCCGATCAAAAGTCAACTCTATTTGTTGGAAAAGTAGAAAATACAATGTAGAAGGGACACATTAACTGCCAATCAACTTTCAGCAAAACACCAAGCTTGTCAGTTTAGAGAAACAAATAAAATAAAACAGGTTTCTGGGGAAATGGACAAAGCTGTGGCTAAGGTCAATCAGTCTTAGGTTGATAGGTACATGTAGGAAAAACTCTTTAATACAGCATATGCAGTTGTCAAAAACAATCGACCATTTTCTGACTACAGTTTTATATGTGGTGTGAGATTTTTTGACTGCCTTGAAGACCTATGATGGCTTTTAGCTGTTATCTGCTCTTTGGTTGGGTTGTTGTCTCTGACATATTCCCCATTTCCATTCTTAGTGTTTACTTTATGTACATTGTAGGTTATTAGTCCCCTACTGACAAAGTTGAATGCGACCTAAGGTTTTCATTCCTTTTGTCTGTCCATCTGTCATTCCAGAAAATCAGATTTCCACTTTTTTTCTTCATGCTTGAAGATATTGATTTGAAAATTGATGTATAGTTTTCATGACAAGTTACAGATGTACATGTACAAATGTAGTTATTATTTTGTCCCTGTCTAATGATTTTGTGTAGAGGTATGGACTTTTGACTTTGAAAATTCACTGAAATAATCAGTTTTCCACATTTTTTTCCGTCATGCTTGAGTCGGCTGCGGTGGCCGAGTGGTCTAAGTAGTTACATGTACATGTAATCACTAGCCAGTCAACACTGAGGTTGTGAGTTCGAACCCGCTCGTGTTGAGGCACTTGACTCAAATTTTACATACATTGTAATGTATTTGACTAGGATTGTCAGTTTTCCTACCGAAGGTCAGTGGTTTTCTCTGGTCACTCCGTTTTCCTCCCCCAATAAAAACTGTCCACCACCAAGTAGGCCAAAAGCAATGCTGAAAATTGATGTTCAAACACAAAAAATCAATAATGAAATTCGTGCTTAAAAATATTGATTTGAAAATTGTGTATACATGTTGTTATATCATGACAAGTTACAGATCAATTTCTAATTTTGCTCAAAGTTATGGTCCTTGGACTAATAAAATTACTTAATTAATCCAGGGCCGTAACTACCTATGAGGCCAGGGGAGGCAATTGCCTCCCTAAATTTTCTACAACAAAATTTTTTTTTTGAAGTGATAAAATAAAATATTGACAATGTGTACACGAAAAACTTGAATTTGTATTTTAAACAACACACATTTACAGTTTCAACAGTGGTATCATGATACGTGATATATCTGTCATTCCCCGGATTTTTGATTGAAAGTGAACCATTTCGGTATTTGTTTTAGTTTTTTTTTCAAGTGGCCATCCATCTGTTATTCACTAGTTTTACCTATGTCGTACGAGAACGCATATGAAACTTTGCTTTCGACAATTTTAAATAAAACTTAACTAATCACATTTATTTAGGGGCTCAATTAAGCAGAGGAAGTTCCCTTTGTATTATGAATTGTTTATGATATCAGAACTTCGTTACCGGCTGAATCAGCTGCTGGATATTTTTTTGAACGTGTCTAGTCAGACAGTACGTCTCCCAATCGTACATCGTACAAGAACATTATGGTCAATGCCTTAGTCTTTAAACACTCCCATTCGTTGTAGTTCTATTCATGTCTGTTCAGCTTTCAACAATATTGAAATTCAAGGTCCTCGATAAAAAAAATTCTTGCGATTTATATTATCTTGCTTTACATGTATATGATTTTTTTTTACTTACCGGTTTGATTTCTAACAAAAATATCTTTAAATACAGATAATAATTGTTTGTAAAACAAATTGCTTCCAGGTTCAAGCATTACTGATGAGTCTTAAAGTAAGGAAATCAAAGGAAAACGGTTAATTTTTGTTAGCCATTTTATTATTTTGAGAGAAAAAAATCAGTGGTCACAATATATTTAATGTTAATAATTATAGTTCAAAGTACGGCCTTCAAGATGGAGCCTTGGCTCACCCCGAACAGCAAACTCAGTTTGTTATTTGCATAAAAACTGCTTCTAGGTTCAAGCAATACTGACGAGTCTTAAAGTAAGGAAATCGAAAGAAAACGGGTTATTTTTAGCCATTTAAGTGAGGGGAAAAATCGGCGGCGGCCCCAAACTCCTGCCTCCCATGAATTAGAACACTAGTTACGTCCCTGTAATCAGTTTTCAATACTTTTTTTGCCATGCTTGAAGATATTGACTTGATATTTGTTATACAATAAGTTTACACCATCATCACATGAGGCATGACAAGTAACATATCAAGTTTGAATTTGTTCCAATATAATGAATTCTTAACCTGTAGGGGCTATCTATATATTGCCATGCAATACACACAGAATGCTTGTTGATCATATACATGCATATACCCTGCTTACTTTTGTTTGGAGAAAAAAAATAGATTGACAGTGATTTGATTCATTTCCTCATCTTAAGGTGGCTGGTGGGTACAAAAATTTCAGCAAAAAATTAAACCTTTATTTTTTCATTACAAATTTTATTTATTACACTGTTAGTTTTTATACGACCGCAAAAATTTTAATTTTTTGGTCGTATATTGCTATCACGTTGGCGTCGTCGTCTGCGTCGTCGTCGTCCGAATACTTTTAGTTTTCGCACTCTAACTTTAGTAAAAGTGAATAGAAATCAATGAAATTTTAACACAAGGTTTATGACCACAAAAGGAAGGTTGGGATTGATTTTGGGAGTTTTGGTCCCAACATTTTAGGAATTAGGGGCCAAAAAGGGCCCAAATAAGCATTTTCTTGGTTTTCGCACTTAAATGAATAGAAATCTGAAATTTTGACACAAGGTTTATGACCACAAAAGGAAGGTTGGGATTGATTTTGGGAGTTTTGGTTCCAACAGTTTAGGAATTAAGGGCCAAAAAAGGGCCCAAATAAGCATTATTCTTGGTTTTCGCACAATAACTTTAGTATAAGTAAATAGAAATCAATGAAATTTTAACACAAGGTTTATGACCACAAAAGGAAGGTTGGGATTGATTTTTATACGACCGCAAATTTTGAAAAAATTTTCGTCGTATATTGCTATCACGTTGGCGTCGTCGTCGTCGTCCGGCGTCCGAATACTTTTAGTTTTCGCACTCTAACTTTAGTAAAAGTGAATGGAAATCTATGAAATTTTAACACAAGGTTTATGACCACAAAAGGAAGGTTGATATTGATTTTGGGAGTTTTGGTCCCAACATTTTAGGAATTAGGGGCCAAAAAGGGCCCAAATAAGCATTTTCTTGGTTTTCGCACTATAACTTTAGTTTAAGTTAATAGAAATCTATGAAATTTTGACACAAGGTTTATGACCACAAAAGAACGGTTGGGATTGATTTTGGGAGTTTTGGTCTCAACAGTTTAGGAATTAGGGGCCAAAAAAGGGCCCAAATAAGCATTATTCTTGGTTTTCGCACAATAACATTAGTTTAAGTAAATAGAAATCAATGAAATTTAAACACAATGTTAATGACTACAAAAGGAAGGTTGGTATTGATTTTGGGAGTTTAGGTCCCAACAGTTTAGGAATTAGGGGCCAAAAAGGGGCCCAAATAAGCATTTTTCTTGGTTTTCGCACCATAACGTTAGTATAAGTAAATAGAAATCTATGAAATTTAAACACAAGGTTTATGACCATAAAAGAAAGGTTGGGTTTGATTTTGGGAGTTTTGGTCCCAACATAATAAGGGGCCCAAAGGGTCCAAAATTAAACTTTTGTTTGATTTCATCAAAATTGAATAATTGGGGTTCTTTGATATGCTGAATCTAACTGTCATGACTGTGTATGTAGATTCTTAACTTTTGGTCCCGTTTTCAAATTGGTCTACATTAAGGTCCAAAGGGTCCAAAATTAAACTTAGTTTGATTTTGACAAAAAATGAATCAGTTAGGTTCTTTGATATGCTGAATCTAAAAATGTACTTAGATTCTTGATTATTGGCCCAGTTTTCAAGTTGGTCCAAATCGGGGTCCAAAATTAAACTTTGTTTGATTTCATCAAAAATTGAATAAATGGGGTTCTTTGATATACCAAATCTAACTGTGTATGTAGATTCTTCATTTTTGGTCCTGTTTTCAAATTGGTCTACACTAAAGTCCAAAGGGTCCAAAATTAAACTTAGTCTGATTTTAACAAAAATTGAAATCTTGAAGTTCTTTGATATGCTGAATCCAAAAATGTACAGTTTTCAAGTTGGTCCAAATCAGGATCTAAAATTATTATATTAAGTATTGTGCAATAGCAAGTCTTTTCAATTGCACAGTATTGCGCAATGGCAAGAAATATCTAATTGCACAATATTGTGAAATATCAAATTTTTTTTTAATTAGAGTTATCTTTCTTTGTCCAGAATAGTAAGCAAGAAATATCTAATTGCAAAATATTGTGCAATAGCAAGATTTTTTTTTAATTGGAGTTATCTTTCTTTGTCCAGAATCAACTTAAATCTTTGTTATATACAATATACAATGTATATTCACTTTTTACTACCAACTGATAAATTAAAATAATCTTTACCATTCAGTGATAACAAGCAGTTTTTTTACATCTTAATATTTTATGATGTATTTAAATGAGTAGTCATTGTTGCAAACTCCATTAGAAATTTTAATTGAGATTAGTTTTGGAATAAGGGAAAGGGGGATGTGATTAAAAAAATTGGGTTCAATTTTTCTCATTTGAAATTTCATAAATAAAAAAGAAAATTTCTTCAAACATTTTTTTGAGAGGATTAATATTCAACAGCATAGTGAATTGCTCTAAGAGAAACAAAAATTTTAAGTTCATTAGAACACATTCATTCTGTGTCAGAAACCTATGCTGTGTCAACTATTTAATCACAATCCAAATTTAGAGCTGAATCCAGCTTGAATGTTGTGTCCATACTTGCCCTAACCGTTCAGGGTTCAACCTCTGCGGTCGTTTAAAGCTACGCCCTGCGGAGCATCTGGTTGGAGTTGAGGTCACAACAGTTTATGAATTAGGGGCCAAAAAGGGGCCCAAATAAGCATTATTCTTGGTTTTCGCATTATTAGTTAAAGTGAATAGAAATCTGAAATTTTGACACAAGGTTTATGACCACAAAAGGAAGGTTGGGATTGATTTTGGGAGTTTTGGTTCCAACAGTTTAGGAATTAAGGGCCAAAAAAGGGCCCAAATAAGCATTATTCTTGGTTTTCGCACCATAACTTTAGTATAAGTAAATAGAAATCTATGAAATTTAAACACAAGGTTTATGACCATAAAAGGAAGGTTAGGTTTGGGAGTTTTGGTCCTAACAGTTTAGGAATAAGGGGCCCAAAGGGTCCAAAATTGAACTTTGTGTGATTTCATCAAAAATTGAATAATTGGAGTTCTTTGATATGCCGAATCTAACTATGTATGTAGATTCTTAATTTTTGGTCCCGTTTTCAAATTGGTCTATATTAAGGTCCAAAGGGTCCAAAATTAAACTTAGTTTGATTTTAACAAAAATTGAATCCTTGGGGTTCTTTGATATGCTGAATTTAGAAATGTACTTAGATTTTTAATTATTGGCCTAGTTTTCAAGTTGGTCCAAATGGGGGTCCAAAATTAAACTTTGTTTGATTTCATCAAAAATTGAATAAACGGGTTCTTTGATATGCCAAATCTAACTGTGTATGTAGATTCTTAATTTTTGGTCCAGTTTTCAAATTGGTCTTCATTAAGGTCCAAAGGGTCCAAAATTGAACTAAGTTTGATTTTAACAAAAATTAAATTCTTGGGCTTATTTGATATGCTTTATCTAAATATGTACTTTGATTTTTTATTATGGGCCCAGTTTTCAAGTTGGTCCAAATCAGGATTCCATATCAAGTATTGTGCAATAGCAAGAAATTTTCAATTGCACAGTATTGCACAATAGCAAGAAATATCTAATTGCACAATATTGTGCAATAGCAATTAATTTTCAATTGGAGTTATCTTTCTTTGTATAGAATAGTAGTTGATAATATATGTTGGAAATTTGCCAGACATGACTATGATGTCATTTTCTATTTTTATTTGCCAATAACTTTATGTAAATAACTTCATTGGAAATTTGCCAATATAAAATGTTGCTGATGAAGCTTTTTTTCCTTATCTTATCTAAAATGTTTTTAGATAATGTATGTTGGACATTTGCCAGACATGACTATGATGTCATTTTCTATTTTTATTTGCCAATAACTTTATGTAAATAACTTCATTGGAAATTTGCCAATATAAAATGTTGCTGATGAAGTTTTTTTTATTGTTTTATACAATAAACAATGTATATTCACTTTTACTACCAACCAATCTTTACCATTCAGTGATAACAAGCACTTTATTTTACATTTTAATATTTTATGATGTATTTAAAAGAGTAGTTATTGTTGCAAACTCCATTAGAAATTTGAATTGATGTCAGTTTTGGAAAAAGGGAAACGGGGATGTGAAAAAAAAGGGGGGGGGTTAAATTTTTCTCATTTCAGATTTCATAGATAAAAAGAAAATTTCTTTAAACATTTTTTTGAGAGGATTAATATTCAACACCATAGTGAATTGCTCAAAGGCAAAAAAAACCTTTTAAGTTCATTAGACCACATTCATTCTGTGTCAGAAACGTATGCTGTGTCAACTATTTAATTTTAGATTTAAAAAGTTTGAAGAAGAAATCTTTAATTGATTTGTAAAATCTTGACATTTGTTTTGTGTTAAAAAAAAACGTGTAATGTCAAAAATTTTATCACAATCCAAATTCAGAGCTGTATCGGGCTTGAATGTTTTGTCCATACTTGCCCCAACTGTTCAGGGTTCGACCTCTGTGGTCGTATAAAGCTGCGCCCTGCGGAGCACCTGGTTGCTTAATGATATGGTACAAAAATCAACCCAAAAAAACGATTCGGTTTTGTCCCAGATGACTTTTAAAATGTTTATATCATTGAAAAAGCTCCAAATTATCTCCCTTTGGTGCAAAAATGACATTTTTTGGCATTAAATTTGAAATATCTTTTTTAACTCATTGGTGGCCTATATTTTTTTCAAATAAGCTGTACACAAACTAAATAATTGTAAAATTTAAGCGATTTCTGTAATTAAGTTATTTTTTTATTTCGATATTACCTCTATTTCTCCTATTAGCTCAACAGAAAAAAAGGACATTAACAAAAATGTATGCTTCTTCCGGAGGCAGATTGTGAGCTTAAATGAACGGTGACCCCATTTTTTTATTTTATTTTTCTTTTAAGTTTATGATAAAGTTCATTTATAAAAAAATATAGCGAAATCCTATATTAGAAAAAAAAAATTGATTTGTACCCAGGAGCCCCCTTAAGGCTGAAATTTGAAGTCACTACTAGGCTGTACATTTGTTAATAAAGTCATTCAACGATATTTTGGATTTTTTACAAAAGAGAACTACTTGTATATAAATTTAAAAATCAAAACTGTGAATTCTTACCTTTAATATATGTTGATTGAACATGTTGAAGCCATCATTATTTGATAATGTAGATACATGTACTACAAATGCAGATGAATGTACATTTTGTTTGATGTAAATTTGTATGAATAATAATTACATGTATTTTATCTGGAAAGAATTACGTCCCCTTTGACTAGTAAGTATTTTTATTTCAGGAAATGAACACTTATATGTTGTAACATGATAACATTTTAAACACTCATTATTAATTTTGACCCTGACTCTTAATGGCATCCGAGAAAAACATTTGAGTTAAATATACATGTACAACAAATGTATTCTGCCAGATTCCATCATAATAAACATGATTAAAACAATGAAAAATTAAGGGACCTGATACATTTGTAAAATATGTTAATTTCTTAACTTTTATATCTCTTATGCTGTTCATGTTAACATGATCAACAAATACATGTACATTAATGTAAAATCACCTTCTGCATTGTTTAGTGCTGACAAGAACGGAAAACACTTATAATTGGTTATACTTATACTGGAGCTCACTTGAGGTTGAGAGGGTGGACTAAAACAACCAAATGTACTTTGTGTATATGTTTATACACTATACTTGTTGAGAAAAAGCTGATGAAGTGACATCATTTATCACCGCTTTCACTTTCCGTTACAGTGCAGTCGGCTGTACACTAAAATATATTTGTTACAAATTAAAGGGAAATAATGAAGTAATTGGAAAATTATAAAAATTGCTCATTTCCTTGTTGACCTTTTGAAATATGGATTCTGATGATGATATCATTAATGACAATGAGACTAGTAGTGCTGGTTTTAAAGTTGAGAGTGATATGGATTCTTGTGGGACTCTATCTGATGAGGACCTCCTAAACAATGAAGAAAAATTCATGTAGGTAGCTTTTTTTTTGTAGCCTATACAAATTATATACTGTTATCAAAATTGATTCAACTTTTTTCTTATTCCAGGAATTTATATCAATTGATAAGGGCCTGAATCAGAGAAGGAAATGCATTAAACACTTAAAATTTTATGTAATGTGTATCCCATTTTCTTGAAAATTTAGAATAATTCTAGAGATGGACATTATGTTGTTTTCTTTACGCAACAATCTCTGAGTCTCCTACTGTATTATTATTAATTTATAAAATATCAACAGAAAATAGAAAGTTTTTTTTGAAACATTGATATGGACATACATTTGTACAACTTGCTAACTTGTTTTCCTACTTTCATGTTCATTTATTATCATTGATCGTTTTGACATGTGCATGTAACAGTAACTTCCAGAGTTGTGACCCCTGATTGTGTGAAATTTTCCGACTATGAAGTATGGTGTCTGGATGACAGGACCAAAAACTACATTTGTATATGTATTTGTGTTTACAGTTAATGTTGCATATTTAAAAAAAAATCCAGCAGTATTTCAATTTTATTTAGATTTAATAATTCAGTGAACACATCAGACAGTCACAAATTGCTAGGTTTACTTCAGTTTGATGATGGATACATACATTTGTATATATACAGTGTTTTCCTCAGATATTTCATTTAGCATCCTGGTTAACAGGGGAAATTGAAATACCATATTGTTACTAAAAATTATAGCATCACATCCATAACATAATCTATAAGAAAACCAATTCAGATTGCATCTCATTTAAGATTATAGCATCACATTACCATGATGCTAAAAGACACTGTATATATTTGTTTTCTGAAAGAATCGTTCAAATAAATTCAATGAAAAAGTTATACTTTAGTCTGTTTCAGAACATGATATTTTGAATTTCCTTCCCCTCAAATATGTTCATTTCCATTCATCCCAAATTGAATTGGACAGAAACATGTCCTTTTCATAACTTTTAATCATCTCTTTCAAAATTTCAAAAAATGCCCAAATTGAAATGTGTCCACCTTTATTTTTGAAGAGGGATTCATTATCCCAAGAGGGTAGGAATGTCCTTTACCCTCAGTCGTCAATTGGTAATTTATTGCTAAATTAAGTTAAAAATAATGTTTATTGTGAAAAATAAAGGTAAAATTTAACACTTTTTGAGCAAAATACTGTAAATTCAGAAATTACTGTAGCATTTATTATTACGATTATAACCCAGTCACATTTTTATACGACCGCAAAAAATTTTGCAGTCGTATATTGGTATGTAAGCGTCGTCTGAAGACGGATGGTTTCCTGATAATAACTTTAGTATACATGTAAGTAAATAGAAATCAATAAAATTTTAACACAATGTTTATAACCACAAAAGTAAGATTGGGATTGATTTTGGGGGTTATGGTCCCTAAGGTTTAGGAATTAGGGGCCCAAAGGGGCCCAAAACAAGCATTTACATGTATCTAATGTCAGTACAAAAAGTTGTGTTTAAGTATTTCAATTGTTCTAAAATTGTACCACAATTTTTTAATATCATAAGTAGAAGGTTGGCATATATTTTGTGGGTTATGGGGCAGTCTAGGAATAAAGGACCAAACAATGGTCAAAAACAAGCATTTTTGTAGTTTCAAGACAATAAATTGGAGTTATCATTCTTTGTCCAGAATGGTTGTTGAATCACAAAAATCCAATATGCTTTATGAAATCTTTGAAAATTGGAGTTATCTTTCTTTGTCCAGAATAGTAGTTGAATCAACTTAAATCAATGCTATAATATACAATGCAATATTCACTTTACTACCAACTGATAAATTAAAGCAGTCTTTACCATTCAGTGATAATGATTACAAGCACTTTAATTACAAGTCTAGGGTTATGCCCCTTTACAAATGGAAAATTGAAGAACTTTTTAGTTTCTGTTCTCTTAACTTAAGTTTGTCTCAACTAATTTTAATGAAATGTGTATATAATGCTTATTACCTCTAAACTCAATTTAAATTTCAATTTTTGTCAGCTTCATTTTTAGAGTTCTTGGGTTATGTCCCTTTATAACGTTATATGCTAGTGGGGGCATCATCTGTGTCCCTTTGGACACATTCCCCATTTATTTTTTTAGAATTTACTTTTAATTAATATAAATTTGATGTATTTAAATGGGTAGTTATTGTCGAAACTCCATTAGAAATTTGAATTGAGATAATTTTTTCTCATTTCAGATTTCAGAAAATGATAAGAAAATTTCTTCAAATATTTTTTTTGTTGAGAGGATTAATATTCAACAGCAAAGTGAATTGCTCAAAAGCAAAAAAAAAATTGTAAGCTTTCAAGAATGTTGTGTCCATACTAGCCCCAACCGTTCAGGATTCGACCTCTGCAGTCATATAAAGCTGTGCCCTGTGGAGCATCTGGTTTCGCAATTATAAAAACATCACATTAATTACAAAAACATCACAATACTTTCTGAATTTACAGTTATATACACATTTTGGAGTGTTACAGTATGTTCCATGTTTATTAGGAACTCTGTACTGTGTTGCTCAAGCTATGCTTATGTTTTACATGTATAGACATGATATATACATGTAGATTGAAATACTATGTCAACATATACATTTTGTTGTTACATTGTAGCACTACCTGGCATGATCTGTGATTGTGAGAAATTATAGTCGTTCCCAAAATCAAGAAAACATATTATATATATCTACATGTAGCTACTCAAAGTGATTTTAAAAATATACATGAAAGAAGTCATAAATAGTTAAAAGTAAAAATGTAAGAAAATTAAAAATGTTTATCTTACATGTACCATCTTTTTCAGATAATGTCTTCTGCCATACTTAAGTTCACTTTATAATGGGGGTTGATCATAAATAGAAAAGCATTTATCTCTTCTGCCATTTTAAAGGTAAATTCATAAGTGTTTGAATTTATAATGGTCTTAACCCAAGGGCTTTTACAGGTTTATTTTAATCATTAACCTTAATACTGATCTGAACTACTTAATAGTGTAGTTCTTATTTATATTAAAATGTAAGGATTTAAATTTAATTATTATGGTTTTATTTAAAACCCATTGGCAATATATTTTTAAAAAAGGTATTATCCAAATAATGCTAAATATTTTTGTAGGCCTGTTGAAAAAACTTATGCAATCTACTGATCCCTAAGTCTTATTTAGAGGTATTTATGGACAGAGGGTCAATATTGGTTCAACATATATTTTGTCAGAAGATTAGAAAAGTTTCTAGTCTGAACAAAGATATCAAAGTAAAATGAATCTGTATTGGGTTTTACAGATTTTAATTCTTTTTGTTAAGATAGACTTGTTTATTTATGGTGTAAATGGATTTTTTGCAAACTTGAAATAAAGATGAAGCTGGCAAGATCTTCTTAATGAGTTTCAAATATTTACTCATTAAGCTTAAGGTTTCCTTTTGGGTGTTTAATGTTTATGAATTCATATAATTGTTCTTCAAAGGCATTGTAAGCTGAAAATATATGAAATGTCCTTGTCGAGTCCTATAGCTTTCAAGAAATGTAGCGGGTTTTGGGGTTATATTACACAATTTGTGATCTGTTTCATTTTGACTAATGAACAAATTGATCTAGTTCCTTGTGCATATATATGTTTTTAGTTCAAAGAAATTCTGATTTGAAATTAATAAAATGCAAATTCAGCTTGTTTAAAGAAATAGGACTATATGTGAATGAGTGAAAATAATTTCAAGTGTTTCATGTTCATCAACAAAATAATTGTATTATACAGACTTACAAGAATTGAAAGCTGGCACTAATACCTAAATATATATTAGTCTCAGTTGAAAGAGCTCAGAAATATACACATATTCTATTAGAATATGATGTAGGCTAGAGACTTTTTTTGCTAAAGAAAATGTAAATAAGAAAATTTAAAAAATGTTTTTTTTTCTTTTCGATTTGATAGTTTAGCTACATGTATACATTGTATATACTTAAAACACATACAAATTCAAAATGTAAACATGCATATGCATGGATGTACTAACATTTAAGGGATTGCTTTTGCTAGATTTAAATGTTTATAAAAAATTAGGCTGGAACAGCTTATCTTTTTTAGGTGAAACTCCTCTGTTTATGTTGGTATATCATGCCTCTAAACAAATGAGTTGATATAATATTACCATGTGTAGTGACCTCACTAACCAGTACTTTTTTTGTAGTAGAGATATTGTATGTATGTAACAGAAGTTTTACAAAACACAAGGAAAAATCATTAAATTTATTCAATACAATTTATATTGGAATTCGAAAGAATGAATTTCTAATGATAAAGACCCTCATTGAAGTATCTGCTGGTTAAGATAAAATCAGTATTATATTGCTGTAATGTCCTACAAGTAAATAAAGATATGTTTACTCAGTAAACTACAGGTTTAGATATGTCAAGTTCCCCAAATTTGACGGAAATCCCTTGTACTCATACACCTATTCTGTATTTGTTTACCAACCCAATTCTATGCCAGTGTAGATCCAACGATATATTTGACTTCTGAAGAAGTAATTAATATCACATTCTTGACACTGCATATTTTTAATGCATTATGCATATGTGTTTTTAAATGATATTATATTTCAACAATTACACTTCAAAGGGGAAGTAATTGAAGAAGAAAGAAAAAAACAAGTGGTATATATTGGATATATTGTTTTGAATACTGACAGACATATGGTTCACCAATAAATACATGTAAAAAATGTTGTAACCAGATGTGATACATAACATTTATTGTGACTATCATGACACGGGTTTGAGTAATTAAACTACATGAAAAAATTCCTGTGATGATAAATAGTGGACCTATTCATGGTTGAACACTATTTTATTTCAATTCCACTAATAGTGTAATAGATAACGTATTTCATGGTTGGTGACTTCAACAATAATATTGAGGATCATACTACTTTGTAAAAGCCCATTCATAGAAGGATTATTTTCCGTGCTACCTTTAAAAACAGAAGTAGAAACTAAGCAGCCTAGAGTATAAACATCTGTTCTAGTGAATTTAGTGTATATGCACATACATGTATATTTGGATAATATTTTTTGATAACATTTAACCTGAAGCTAAAAAATTAATTTGAAATTCAGTGATACTATCTTTAAAAGATTCTTGTAATAGTCTGAAAAACTTGGGATTTAACATCTTGAAAGAATAGATTTTTGGTAGTACCTTTATTGTGCCTAGTTAGGTCTACCTGTGTTTGAGATTCATCAGGACCACTTGATACATTTCATGATATTTAGATTCTAGAGTTTTACTTGTTGCCAGTGCACATGTTAATTTATTTAACAGACATGACAGGTCTGTGTTCCAAGTAAAAATAGATTTTTGCATGAAGTGTTGAATTTCATAAGGATACATTTGTACATCTGTGTCACTGTGTTCGGTTTTTATTGTGAACTATTATAGTACTGACAAAATCACTCAATTAGGAATTGACAATGGCATCACTTGCAGCCCATAGGGAAAGGTTGCGTCTGCAATCCTTAAATGATAACACAGAAAGTGACCTATTTCAGCGTCGTAGGCTACATAATGAAGAAAATCCTAATCCTGAGGGTTTTAACAGGTAAATCAGCTGTTGGAATTTATCATATTTTATATCCAGATAACATAAATTTGTAACTTGACACTTCTTAAAAAAAAAAATCATAACACTGATGAAAATTTTTTTTTCTTAAAAATGCACTTAACCATAACTGGACTATCATGACTATTGCACAAATTAGTATGTTTACGAAATTAACATTTATTTCCTGGAAAAAAATTGTAGATGTAGTTTTAAATTGTTTACAGTAGTAGACAAAGAGAATTTCCTTAATTAGAACTCCTTTAATTTCTTGTCTTAATTCTGCAACTTTTACTTTATGAGTTTATGGGGGGGGAAATTATATATTGAAAAGAAAAGTGAACACACATAACTATTTGCAACGGTCAAAATATAGTAATGTGTAGTATTTTTCAAGATTTATATGCCTTCTTTGCCTTATAAGTTATTAAAGTTAATACTAAAATTTTGTACCCTAATTATTCTGAGAAGATTGTTGTTTATGCATGCTAGTGGGGTAAATTCCAAACTCCAGTCTATAAGATGAAACACAGGGATTGTTTGTGGAAACCAGTGGGTGAACAAATCATAAAATATTTTGAAAATTATATCTGCCCAAAAGAGGAGTGAATTGTTTGTGAAACCAACTACAGTACATGTATATTCACAACGTGCAACTGTAGTACATTTGCACCTGTAATGATCGTGACTTGCTTTTGTTTAAAATATCAGTGGCGGTTCCAGAAATTTTCATAAGTGGGGGCCCGGTCCAGTCACGCTTCAGTGATTCCCAATATAAGCAACCAAATTTTTTCCCAAAAAGGGGGGCCAAGCCCCCTGGCCCCGCCCTAAATCCGCCTCTGAATATATTACTATATAAACCTACTTTTAGTATGTAGTAGAAACAAATTACTTTATAATTTTTTCAATGTAACAACCTACATGTATACAGATATAAAGAAAAGTTCAATTTTTATTTTCGTATGAAAGCTAGAATCATTGTTTATACATGACATGTAGGGCTTTAGTGATTTTGGCTTTTCTATCAATGAGGTGGTTCAGGAGCTTCTGTTGATAGTATCAACCTTCAACCTTTTGTTCATCTTGTCAAGTGAACCATATTATATACATGTAATTATTTATTTGGAAATCTGGAAAACATAATCTGGTTTCAGTGTTTTCCTTCCAACTATGTATAAATCCGATAGGGAAAACACTTTGTTTTATGTCCAGTAAAAAAGAAATGAATGTTCAACTTCTCTCACATGTAATGGGGTTTGTCCATATGTTACTTTTGTATACAGTCATAAATGAGACCAAATCTGGAGAAAAGGGGTCAAAACCAAAACAAAAAATAGATAATGCTGAATGATTTGCATATTTATATAGAAAATAATTAAGTTATAAAAAAACAGCAAGTGAAACAATAACATTGGAATACCTGGATGCAGTCAGAAACATTGATCTTCCTTTCATTTTTCTACTACATGTCAGGCGCGGATCCAGCCATTTTAAAAAGGGGGGGTTCCCAACCCAGAGTAAAGGGGGGGTTCCAACTATATGCTCCCATTCAAATGCATTGATCGGCCCACAAAAAGGGGGGGGTTCTAACCCCCGGAACCCCCCCCCCCCCCTGGATCCGCCACTGCATGTGGCTGTTAATGAGCACTAAATGATTGAATTCAAACCTTATATTTCGGTTGAAAAGAGTCAACTGCCTGTATTAAGTACTATATATCTGTTTAAGAGAATTTGAAGTAAGCCTAGGATGTTGTTAAGAAGGAAATGGAAGATTTAGCTATTTATAAAACGAAATTGAGTAGGCATATTGAAACAAGGAGAATTTTATATGTATCTACAATTGATATTCAGTGAATCGGTTTTAAAAGTTTTTTGGATTCAAAATGACAACCAGATCAAAAACAAAACCCAGGGTTCAGCTTGTGAAGGCGTAAGTGATGTTCTCTTAAATTAAATTTCAATCAGCCATAAAATATGTTGAAGTAAATAGATCTTTATAAGATACTGTCGGCAAACTTGGACTTCATTGATATGTAAATGAAGATTTTAAGTTTCAACATTGAATGAACGATAAAATATGACTGTTACTTTTCATGGGTCAATTACCAGCACATCATTACTGTATAATAATGTATTAGAATATAAAAGGTGTAGATCCTTTAAGTTCATATACACCCGGGGTGACCCCATTTTAAAAAAGGCTGTTAGTTGTGACGGATGCCATGCATGTTTGATTTCAGTAGAGCCACTGATGAAAAATTTTGTAATAAAAATGAATATATTTTGAAATTTCCCATTATTGATAAGCTTCACATGTATAATTTTTTTCAGTGTCTATTTCCTATTACAATTGTAGTTCAGATGATAGAAGTGGATTGATATTTGATAACTTTAATATATCACTTGAATGATTTACCATTTTGTTGAGTGACATTTGATCACACTACATTAGTGATCAGGCACACAATTTGATACTGATATAAAAGGCAAATAATTTTAAATTGAAAATCGCACATTGATATTCACAAATACTAAACTCAAGTTTGAACTTTTTAAAAGATTTTACGTAATGATAAATTTCTCTATATTTATTTTATGTAGATTGTAAATAAGAACTTGTACTGTCGTGTTCACTTTTATATAGGAATAATTTTACAGTTGATTTATATCGATAAACATGTACATAACACTCTCAAAAACACAAAATTACCTTTATCTTACTACTCAAGCTGTTAGTTAATAAGTGAATATAGCACTTATATAATTACTGGTCAAGTGATAAAATCACTTTGAACATTTTTAGTAAATTATTCAATACATGAATGATATGAAAAGAATTATTTGTTTGCTTTCCCTTTCATTTCTGTTTTATTGCAGAGTTATATATATAGATGACTATTATTACTTGAACCTCTGCACTCCTAGATTCATTCATGAATGAACATATGATTGATTTCATCAACATATATATGCAATTTACCATTTACCTGAAGTCTGTCATGTACATTTAAACAACAAACTTTTATCCTTCTGACATGTCCTTAAGATATATGTGTGAATTAATGCATCAATTAGCCAGTCACATATCTAAAATGTAAATATTTTTCTGTTTACAGCACCAATATGTCGTTGGCCAATGGGGTCTGCTACAGATGTAACGAGGGCTTTACTCCTCAAGAACAGATAGTCAACTCGAATGGAGAGATCTGGCACACCCAGTGTTTCGTGTAAGTTTTTGTATAGAATGTAGATCTAGATGTTCTTCTGTGTTTTGTTTTTAGCTTCTTAGTTCATGTATTAATGTACCTTTAGCTTAACATGTTTTAAAATGTCTTTGTGAAATAAAATACATAGAATTAGACCTAATAATTTCAGAAATTAGTTAATACCAGATTTTGTAATTTGTAAATTATATGTTTTGCAAAATTGAAATTCATTGAACTTGGTTGATATATAATATACTATTCAATACAAGTCTCATTATTCTGCTACTTATTTATTCTGTATTTCAAAATAGATTAGATGTCGTTGTGCATTTAGATTTTATATGCCTGCTGTCACTATATCTTTGCTCTTTCGCTTGATGTATATATTTGATATTCCAAATACATGTATATGATTTTGTGTGAGCCTTTTTGTATAATATATATATATATATGTGTGTTGCCTTGAACAGCAATAGAACTTGTGACTTGCCCTGTACACACTGTGGCATGATTGTTAATGATAGGGAGTCTATGCTCAGCTTTGGAGGTGATGTATGGCACCAACAATGTTTTGTGTAAGTACTGCCACAACGTTTTGTCACCAGTTCTCTCCCCTTTTTTATCCTTCCTGATTTAACACATGTTTTCTAGGAGCATTATTGGCCCATGTACATTGCTAAGCATTTTCTTGCAATAATGCATGTCTGTCTCTGCTACTTGCCCTTTAGTACTAGAATCTTTCAGTTTATTTTTCATCATGATCATCATATTGTTGATCATATTTATATAGATAGCTACAGCATAGATGGGTTTAGCTTTTTCCTACCCATTCACATTGGGAGTTTGCATAAAGGTGCAAAGTAGTATACCTAGGTTGCTAGTCTGCTAATGTTTAATTGTAGGTAACAATAATTTAATTACTTGTATTTATTTGCCCTCAAGTTTATTTTTAAATGTGGAAGGGTTTAAGGTGACAAAGAACTATCATGTGTGTGAAAACATTATTTTATATATTCAGTAACAATTTACATCATTTATTAGTACCTAGTACTCTTAAGACATATCATCAGCTGAAAGGAATATTAATTTAGATGGAATTTTAATCTTCACAAGAAATTCCCTACATGTTTTACTGTTATTATTTTGTCTAAAATACATTGCATGCTAAAAACTTTCAGAATAGTCTTACTATTTGACATTTAACAATTTAACAATTTAACACATACAAGTGTGTATCGGGTATGTTCTGATGTTAACTGACTAAGTACATGGAAGTTAGCTCCCTAAATAAGCTGCTTCAAAGGAGTAATAATTACTGTATTCTGTTTTCATATTTTTTTAGAACAAGACTGTTTTTGTAATGATTTTCTCCTAGCAATACCCCTACTTATGGAATGGATGGTATTCTGTAATCACCTTATCTGTCCTTCCTCTGCTTTGTTACATATAACTTACTTTCTGTTATAAGGGATAATGTGATATGATTGAACTGAAAATCTAAATCTGTATTAGGACAATAAGATTTACAGATTTACCTGATAGTCACTTCTTTAATTACAAAGTGTTGAATATTGGTTTTGATTGCAACGATATAGGATCCTTGAAATTGCTATTGACCATCGAACTTTCCTGATTTGAGATAGGATTCCCCCTATGAGAGGTGATTACCTAACATCTGAAATCCTTAATTATGTAATCTCAATGCCTCAAAACAGCATTCAAAGTATTTACATTTTTATAGTTCTTTTATAGATTTGACATGTATGCCATATGTATAAGAGATGCATTGAGTCCTTGTGACCAAAATAACTATGACAATTTCAAAAAAGATATGTAGGTATGGAATACATAACCCTAAACTCTAAATTTTGCAAAAGTTGTAAGGCAACCTTGACCAAAATGATCTGTATTATAATGTTCCTTAAAACACTGTTTCTTAATTTGTGTTATTCTAAAAGTAAAATATCCTTATATTAAAGGCTAAGGCAAGCCATCATTTTACATTTATTTTCGGTAAACATACTCTTTTTTAAAAAAACATTTTTTTTTCTGATACTAGGTCATCCTTTATGTTTTTAAAGAAGTCTGAAAGGCTTATGCATCAATGGTGCTTCTTAAATTTTTTGAAGATAATAGTTCAAATTTTCTTGATCAGTATGATTCCAGCCATATGGAAGGAGATTTAATATTTTGATACACACCTGGATTAATAACATAATGTATTTACAGTATAATAAACGATGTAATATAACTCCATTTATTATCTCTTTTATAGCTAGTGTCATATTGCATATTAAGTATTATTATTTATGGCAATATCCTGTACATTGTATTATTCATACTTGCATCCTACATGTATATAAACATCTACTTGCTCTATTAAACTAGGTGCATCTGAGAGGTGCATGCATACTTGTATTTGATCTCTACAATTTAAGCATGGATTTTGCAGTTTTTTTTGGATAATGTGACTATATATTATACTTTTTAAAATGACTTAATTTGTGAAAACTCACAATAGAAGGCGTTTATAAAGATGATAGACGTTTATTTGTCATCATTGTAATTAGATTCAATTGTAGAAAATATTAACACTTTTCATAAATTAATTGGCTGCAGTCTGGGAGATATAAATTATCCATGTCACATTGCATATCAAAAGATCAAATTGCATTGACTGGAGAACATTTTAATAAATACAATATGTAATATATAATTCTTTTCATAATTTAATTAGTAGCAGTCTGGAAGAAATATATGGTCCATATCAAACACATGGAGAACTTGTCTATGGCATTTTTATAAACAGATAATTACATAAGACAATGAAGGCTGAAATAAGAATTGCAATGAACATACACAATGACACACACACACACATTTGACTGGTAGCTTTTCACTGGACACATGTTTTGGGGAAATATTTATACATTTAGATACATGATTTTAAAAGCACACATTTGTCATAATGATCAAAATAATTTTTTCTCAGATTGAATTTCAAGATGAAAAGGATCAAATAATGTATAATTTTATATCTTTTTTATTACAGATGTGCTCAGTGTTTCCAGCCTTTTCAAGATGGAGTATTTTATGAGGTATATTTCTCACTATAATCTGTGATCCAGTGCTATTCTTTCCTTTTCACATGGATTTTTTTATTTCAACTATATATGCTTTAAAAATTGGACAAAAAGTAGGAATTCAACACTTTTTTTTGCAGTTTTCAAGGTTCCAAAGAAGAAGTAATAAAAATGATATATGTTAAAAAAAAAAAATGACAATACCACTACATAAATACTATACTGAATATAAGGCAGAATTGAATGCATGCTAAAAACAATAACATTTAAGTACATTAACATACATGTTAACTTATAACACTTTTTGTGTTTACAAATTATAACCAAAATTTGAATAATATAAGACTTGAATTAGTATGAAGCTGAAGAATAAATCCAAAGTACACTACAATGTACAAGGATAAAACATGCAAATTATAAAAACACAAACGAAGGATAGACATTTGTGGGGTTTCTTTATATCAAGTTAAAAAAGTAAACATATAGAATTTTGTATTTGAAGCTCCTTCATATACATAACATAAAAAAGTCAAGGGATAAATGCCAATTAGACAGCAATGAACTGACACAAAAACCAAGACATTAAAATTAAAGATCAGAGCAAGTTCTTTAACAGTATACAGTCTATATTGCCTCTTTTTAAAAAAAAATAGTTTTGAGTACAGTGAACAGGGACTTGCTTTGAACAAGTTACTTTCAACATCAAATTCTCTAGATGATTATGATTTCAAAATACATTTAGATATGCAAAATCACACTGATTTTCTGACATGGGACAAGGATGTAATTAACTGTTATACATTTCGTATCACTATAAAACAAGGATATGTGGTATGATTGGCAATGAGACAACTATCCACCAAAGTTCAAAGGAAATGGATGTTAGCAATAATAGGCAATATAGTAAGGCCTTGACATGAATTTGTAAAACAATTCAGTTAAGAAAACTAACAACTTAATTTGAACCAAAACAATTTGGAAAAAAAATATGACAGACATTAACCAAAGACAACAATTGAACTACAGGTTCATGATTTATGACAGGAAAATTGTTCATATAGGAAAACAATCACTTCATCAAAACAAAATGAATATTATTTGAAATTATATTGTTGATGCCAGACACTGCTTACTTTATATTTAATTTCTGCTGATAAAATTTAGTATGTTCACAGAGACCTAATTATTTACATTTTTGTTTCAGTTCGATGGAAGAAAGTACTGTGAACACGACTTCCATATGCTGTTTGCTCCTTGCTGTGGAAAGTGTAGTAAGCATTCATAAGCAGGAAATATATAAATATAAATGTTGTTAATCTGACAGAAAGTTTTATTAACTTTAGACAGCTGTAACAAACATCCTTCTATCTGTATACATTTCCAATTTCAACTAAAGGGAGAATTTACTCTCATGCTTATATGCCGTCAAAAGTTTATTAATCATTCGTGTCGTACTGAAATTCACTTTTATAACAAAACAGTTATTGTAATCCTGAAATTTCACCTTAAACTATTCGCACTCTGACACAAGTTCATGTTTAATCATATTTCTACTAAGGGCAATTATAACCAATTTTTGTGCTATAACCCTATATTATGCCAGTTCTGGCGTGCAGTTGCTCCAAATTTTCAATCAAAATGTTGAAAATGTTATGTTTCATCAATGAACATTATAATTATAATGTTGGTAAATTTTGTATAACCTTTTTTTTTTCAGGAGAATTTATCATTGGTAGAGTGATCAAGGCTATGAATAGTAACTGGCATCCAGATTGTTTTAGATGTGAATTGTGTACAGCCCCTCTGGCTGATGCTGGATTCGTCAAAAATGCTGGAAGGTTTGACTTTAGCTAGCATATACATTTTATTTAAAAACTATTAAAATAAAATCAACAAACATAACTAAGAAGTCCAGGTATTCCTTAATTCAGTACAAAGATCTCTTAAATAAGATGTATTGGATTTGTTTAGTAATATCTATCTTAAATTTATTTAGAGTTATCTCCCATTGACTAGAATTACTGGACTGATAAGAAATTATCTCTAGAAAAGATTTCTATAGGTATGAATAATTTTGACATTTAGGGAACTTGTTTATTTATTTTTGCATACATTAATATAAAAGTAAAGGATGTGATCATTGTAAGACCTCCAACACTAAGCAAAACCCATATTGAAAATTCAGCTTTAAAAGGACACGAAATGACAAATGTTTAAGAATTCAAACTAAAAAACTAAATTATGAACAAAAAACTAGAACAAGAAAAAAATGATACATAAATACCAAAAAGCAATTACCACTGAATTACCTTCTCCTTATTTCTGCAAGCCCATTCAGAATGTGAAATCAATCTTTACACATCCAACACCAGTGTATTTCATATAAAGATGCCATTAACAGTCAGAAAAAAACATGACCTTGTACAATGTCAAGATAGTTATTGACAGTTACTAGCCCCATGAATGTGCATTGTATTTAACAATACTAATTAGGTAGAATTTTATTTTCTGATCATAAGATTAATATTTATACCAATAAAAATTATATTCAAAAATCTTGATTGAATACAGTGTTGATTTTAAAGGCTGTTCCAAAATTAACAGGTAGCATGGGAGGCACTTTTAATTATACGCTGGCCACCCCTTAAATAAAAATGCATTTTATTTGTTATTCTTACAAAATTTTAAGGAAAAAACATTAATGAAATGATAACAAAATAATCATGATAATATCTCTGAAATGAGACGGTTTGGAATTTATCTAATTTATTTAGAGTTATCTCCCATTGACTGCAGAATCACTGAACTGATTGATAAACTGTAGATGTAGAAAAGATTTCTAGATCTAAATATTGAAATAAATATTGACAAATTTATATATTTTTGTAAAAGTAAGCAAAGTTTTTGAAATAACAACAAATATTTAGGACTACAGATTAAGTTCAGTTTGATAATTGTCTATCAAGAGAATTTTTTTTTGTGGAAAAAGCTGTGTAATGTTGGTATTTTTTGTAAGAATTGAAAGTTTCATTGATCTTGTTTATAAGTGTAAATTTTAATATTACATGTACATGTATTATGTATGGTTTTTCTTTAATAGGGCCTTGTGTAAAGAATGCAATAACAAGGAAAGGGCCAAAGGAATGGGAAAATATGTCTGTCACAAATGTCAGTAAGTATTGAAGTCATAACTTACTTTGACTTAAGTTTTTATTGAAGAACATATTTGTCTTTAAGAAATAGTTATAAATAGGTATGTCATACAAAATAAAACAATGGAAGATTTGGGTTCAATTGAAGTATTCTTTGTGCCCATATGCATTTAGACCTATATCTCAGAATAAGTAAACAAGGAAAATATTGTGTTCATTACTAAAATTAGGTCAAGATAACTTTATTTAATGTTTGAGATCATTAATTGTAATTCAAGTCAGTGATCTAGCAACATCAAGAAACTATACATTAAATCATGTATTATAGTCTCCACAAACATAAAAATGGTCTAATTATTTATACAATTGAAAAATTATACTGTCTTTGAATAATATTTTAACTGTTTGTGTGTTAAGATATTTCATTATATATCTTGTTCTCTGACGGATTAGGCATGTAATCTTTTTCCTGTATGTATATTCTCCTACACTGAATCTGATATGATGTAAATTAGAAAAACAAAAACTTTTAAATCAGTTAGCAATAGAATGTGTTGAGAAATTGGTGACATTTCCATGGGCTATTTTTAGGTCAATGATGACTTTCAAAGATCACAACAGATCCTGGGCAATGAGGATTTGTGATTTCTTCAATAATATACAAAACATTCATGTTTCACCTGGAAATATTCTTTTTTACAAACTTTATTTGGTCATTGATTTGGGGCTGTTCAGTGGGTGAGGGGCTGTTCAACCAAAGCTTTTCAAGTTTTAATATGTTGTTACTGATGTCAAAATGGAGGTCAAGTTCAATATTGATGTTTTTTGCTTTCACTGTTCAGGACATTATGGTTCTTGAAAGATTGAAAAATTGTAATTCCAGTCATGTCCTTGCTATAACTCATGATCTGTTCAACCAAAGCTTTTCAAATTTTAATATGTTGTTACTGATGTCAAAATGGAGGTCAAGTTCAATATTGATGATTTTTGCTTTCACTGTTCAGGACAGCATTTTTCACTGGACTGTTATCTTAAATTACTATTTGTTTAACTAGTATATATCTTTGGAACAACATGGAGGAAAATTAAAAAAAAAAAAATGTTTTAACAATTCCTTAGATTAATAGATCTTTTGAACAACATAGAGGAAAATTTATATAAAAAATATGTATTAATTTTAAGAATACCTTAGATTAAGTCATACAAACGTGATTAATTTTGGCAGACAATGCCATTGTTAGTAGGAATGTAAAGGTGAAGTACAATAGTTGTTATCTAAGTTTATATGTCAGAGAAAATAACATTGCCTGTTCTTTGTTTTGGCTGTTTGATGATGTTCATTTATAACTATTAACAAACTTCTGTTAATTGTTGTGGAGGTGTACTGCATATTGGGCGTCTTTTTAAATGTGATATTTTATTGAATTAATTATAACTATTTAGATCTCCTGGATCGGTCACTCTTTATCAGGGAAGTAACCTCATATAATACATATATCAATGTGGGATAATTGATAGCACCAAGGATGAGATATAAATACATACTGTGGGAGTTGTTTTTAGGGACAGGGCCATAGGTTTTGTTTATTTAGTGATAAGGTTTGATAAGTTTTGGATTGTCAACATTACTTTAATAGCTTATAGATTGGGGGTCTGTAAACTAAACTATCTCATTGAGTTTAGTATTTGACCCTTTGAATAATTATATATTTCTATCTGTACATGCCTGACATAAAAAAAAAAGTGAAGAAGGGCTACTAAATTTAATGTCAAACTTTTCATCAATTTTGGTAATAAAATATGAAACATACTTGAAACAAGTCTCATTTCTGGGTCAATTTGAAAAGAACATTTTTGTCAAGTTATTTATATATAGTTCAAGTTTTAAGGACATAGATTTAAGATTACCTTTTTTACTGCAATATATTACATTGCTTTTTAGAAGCATAATTTGCAGAAATTGTAGTGGCACAGAGCTTATAAAGAATATACAAAACAATTTTTTTGTGAATCTCAATATTTCCATTTCTTTTAACTCTGTTTATTACTTGTTAAATTAACAAGTTAGATTTTTATTGAGTGATATTTCTTTTCTCAATATGACTCATGATGACAAGTATGAGAATATTGTACTATGTTTAAACTATGATATGTTTGATATGTGTGAGCACAAATAGTATTTTTATTTTGCCATTGTATTTTGAACAGGTCATGGTCATTTCAAAGTGTTAAACATGTGAAATGCAGCGTTGTATAATACCTTATTTGGATTTAAGATAGTTAATAGTACAAAATGCAATAAAAACAATAGTCATATCTTGTTTATTGTTTGATTAGGATACATATGTAGGTCATGATTTGATCGCATATAATGAACCCTTATACAATGGTATCAACTCTTAAAAAGTAATGCACTTTTATCCTTCAAATTAAAAAAAAAAGCACAAAAATTGATCTGCCATGGAGTTGTAGAAAATTTTTAAACTGAAAAAAACTATGGTCAGAAGTTGATATGTCTAGCGAAAAAGTTTTAAAAAAAAATGTAAATGACCTTGTATTTTTATTTGCAGTGCTATTATTGAAGATGGCCATATCAAGTTTAAAGGAGAAGCTTACCACCCTTATCATTTTAATTGTACCTCCTGTGGGTAAGTTAATGCAGTGAAATCTTTTTGTGACCTACCAAAGGGCATTATGTTTTTCAGTGTGTGCATTGTTTGTTCATCTGTCTGTACATCTCTCTCTGTCCTGCTTCAGGTTAAGTTTTGATGAAGTTGAAGTCCAATCACCTTACAATCATTAATATGTTCCCATATTGTCGCTTGATGAAAGAAAAAACAATTATACATTCATCTATCCATCACTGATGATACCAAAAACATGTTTTAAATCCACTTGAATATTTTTATTGGGAAACATTAGCAACATGCTCTGAACACATTTGTCAGATATGTCAAAGAATGCAAATGCAGTTCGTGTTATCTCTCAAAAAAAAAAAAAGATATTCACTAAAAAGCTTGATAAGTCTGTTGTGGACCTTTTCTTTGTATCAATATTTCTAGCTATAGATCCACATCAATTCTAACAAAGGCAATTGCATGTCAAGTTTATTAATATTAACCAAAAATTTACTGTTTTGAAAAAATAGATATGATTTACTTTATACTTGTAGAAATGAGTTGGATGCCAATGGTAGAGAAAAAGGTGGAGAGTTGTTTTGTCTGAGATGTCATGATAAGATGGGTATTCCTATCTGTGGTGCTTGTAGGTATGTATACTTTATAGTGCTTCATCAGATACATATCATATTAATTCATATTTCCAAATAAACAATAAATAAATTGTGTTTGTCAGAAATGGCTGCACTTAATATAATCGATAAACTTTAATTTTTGTATAAGCTCTATACCAGAAAAAAAGCAGGTTAAAAAAAAATCATTTATTAGTACTTTATAAAGGTTCAAAATTGCTCGCATTAAAAGGTTTACAGGTTATACAGATTATTTTTTTTGTACTTTATTTCAGAGTGAATATGAATTCTGTTCTATATTTTACCCTGATAACAAATGACAATTCAAATAACATATTAAGCCCAGTTAGTAACATGAAGGTTTAATCATACTTTACACATGTCCTTTCTAGGGTTAATCATACTTTTCACATGTCCTTTTAGATATCTACTTGGCAAAGTACTTAATGAATTGATTTTTAAGATAAAAAAGTTTGATATAATTATGTGTCAAATTACACAAATTTATCCATTATCTAGATTTTATAAGTGATTATAATTAACCCTGTTCACAACATTTGTTTAGTATATACCAAGGTTCATATATGTTATATTTATCTACTAGTATTTCCAGTGCAAAAAAGTTAAAACTTACTACTGTTCTACACTACGCAAAAAATAAAACTAAAAATTGTTTCCCCTCCCCCCACCCGGTTCAAAAATAATTATCCACAAAAAATCGAGATTTTCTTTTATTCATGTAAATTATTCGTTTCCATTTCCACAATGGTTCTGATATTACCAGAAATCTTCCTGGAATTCTGGAGTTATCTATTGATTAAGTAATATGTATCAAGGGTAAACTGTCAGCATGAAAGATGTGACATCCAGTTAAAAAAAGGCCTGTCTGCGTTGTCTGTTTCAGAGGGTAGCCCTGGGGAGAGAAACATACATTCTTGTAAATGTGGCCCCAGATATCAAATTAATAAATTGTTTATTATGTATTTTCAGACGTCCAATAGAAGAAAGAGTTGTTCATGCTTTAGGAAAAGCTTGGCATGTTGAGGTAACTATGTCTTCAGGTGTTATCCTTCATGTAGTGTTTACTTATGCCCTTATCTTGATATAGGAAGGATAAAAAGCAGATTCTTCTATTGAATACAGCTAAGTATTTTTATGCCCCATCATAGCAGAGGACGCATTTAGTTTTACCCCTGTATGTCCTGAAATGTTGTCTGTTCTCTACAGCTAACTTTAGTTTGCCTCAACTTAAAGTTATGAAACTTATACAAAATGCTTCTTACAACAAAACAGATTAATTTTGGATTTTGGTGGCATAACTTTTACTTTTCTAGAGTTTTGCCCTTTAGAAAATGAAAAAATGCTGTCTTTTCTTGGTCCGTTCTCCAATTTAAGTTTGCCTCGACCAAATGAAACGAAACTTATACACAAACTGGCAGAGCTAACTACCGCAAAACTAAGATCAAGAAGGAATTTGGGTAGCATCACTTTTACCATTCATGACTTATGTCCTTCTAGAATATTAAATGCAAGCGGGGGCATTGTACATTCCCCATTTATTTTATTATTCCTAAAGGGGAGGGATCACAGGAAAATGTTGTATTTACCTTCTAATTAATTCCAGTTTTATTTGATTGTTTGGGAGGGTGCCGTTTTGAACTTGCATCTGTGCATTGTAATTTAATTATTTAGTATTTATATATATATTTAAGTTTATTTACAAACTGATCCACCCCCAGATAAATTAAATGTTGATTGTTGCTATTTTTAGACACTATATATGTAAGAAAACATATATATTTTGGAGCTTGTTCTCATAAACAGATTTTGTAGTACATTGCAATAATAAAATAATGTTTTGGCTATTTAAATGTTTTCATATTATTGCAGTATTGTATGAAGTACCTATGCATCCACTTAGCATTAATAAACAAATACATGTATAACACATCATTATGTATATTAAAATTGTTAACAGGTAAAAGTCTGCATTACTAAAATTAAGAAATTATGGCTAGGTTTTCATTGCTGTGAATAATTTGACTAAGTAATTATAGTGTTTATAAGCAATCAAATTCTGATATCTGACCCATATATTTTGAAACATTTGATCTTTTGTAGCATTTTGTGTGTGCCAAGTGTGAACGTCCATTCTTTGGGACTAGGCATTATGAGAAGAAAGGTTTAGCTTATTGTGAAACTCATTATCATCAGGTAAGACTTGTATTGTGTATTGTTAAGAGGCTCTTAGTGCTAGTCAAAAGTTTCTTATTTTATTGTCAATTTTGTGATTTAAAGAGATTATGTACATTAAAATATGTCCTTTTAAACTCTTTAAATAAAATGTCACTGTTTTTTGAAGAAAAATGAGAACTGATATTATTATAATTAGTGTTGTCAACGGGTTAACCGTTTGAACGATCGAATACCAAAAACGCTAACCAGACTTTTTTTCAGCTTTGATAGATTTGATATAAATTTGTATTGAAATCATAAGGTGATTATGTTTTCTTTAAAAATTGTCGTCGTGGTAGTCAATTTGACGGATCAATTATCCAGTATATTGATTGTTATTGCTAATCCAAAAATATAAAATTAATTAGTCAATAGAACTTGTCTCTCAGCTCGGGGCAAGATCTTAAGGAAACATAAATAGTATACATGTTTTTTTAACAGTAATTTTAAATCCGTAATACGATTAAATTTTACGATTTACTTCATTATTTCATTTTTCATCTAATATTGTGTAGACCTACATCTGAATGTGCAATCTCCGTTGTGCAAGGCTTTGTCATACTTTTAATGAAATGCTAACAAAAAATTGTGCAATGCAAATCAATGTGAATGTAATCAATACAAACAGGATAATACAGGTAACAAGCTTTGGCTTAATCAGTTCAAACACTCCACATTATTTTTGGAGACAAGAGAAAGTGAAAGAATAATTGGTTTCACATAATAATAAATTCTCAAGATCAAGAAGGTTTTTTTTAATTTTTCAATCTGAAGTGAGAATATTTACAAACACCACAGTTGATACGGTGTATTTGATTATTAAAAGTCAAACTTCGCCAAGAATCTTCATAGACAAGTCTTATAATACCAAAGGACAAACTTCAATTCATAATCTTATAAAAATGTAAATGTATGACTTAGATGGAAGGTTGTCACATTGACACTAATACCACATCGTCTTATATCTATCTGAGGGTACTATAGATAAGGTCTCAAACATCAAATGAAACAAACGGTTAATCGGTTGAATGATTACCTGAGTAACCGTTTAGGCAAAAGTGTACGATTTAACAACACTAATTATAATATATATTAAAGCCAAATTGGTTTTATCATTTGTAAAATAACAAATAAATAAATTTCCCCTCAGTACAATTTCATTTAAAAAACTTGTGTGTATTTATGTATTACATGCAGAATTAAGTTAAATTTGTCAACCCTCATTAAGAAGTTTTTTGCATTGTCAATTTTCTAATACTTTTATGTGTACCGAGCTGGCTGTAGAGAAAATTAAAAAATAAAAATGTTGTATTGAAAACAAAGAGAAATTGTTTAAATTAGAATTTTTAAGATCACCTTACTGTTTTTTTGTTTTTTTAGAAATTGATAATGTCATTATTTGCAAACTCAGTTTTTTCTTTTCAGTTGTTTGGTAACATCTGTTTTGTTTGCAACAACGTAGTACAAGGAGATGGTAAGAATTTTATATATAAACTTGCACAAAATAAATGTCCCTATTGTTATAACTGAATCAAAAACAGCAACTAGAACTGAATTCTGTTCAGATGTTTATCTGTTTCATTGGTTTATTTAAATAATTCTATGTTCCGTTTTGCTCATAAACAGCTTGATTTTGGCATCTTGTGAATGTTACTTTCACAAACAGGTACGCTTTCTTGTTGTGATATGAAAATTTTAGATTTTTATTATGCCCCATTTATGGGCATAATGCTTTTGGTCTTTGCATCCTTTCCTCGGTCCGTCCGATCTTTTGTTGCTCCTTCTCCCACTTCAGGTTAAAGCTTTTGGTTGAGGTAGTTTTTGTCGAGCCTGCAACTTTTGTTGCAGAAAACTCGACATAGGGATAGTGATCCGGCGGCGGCTACGGCGGCGGTGTTAGCTAACTTCTTTAAAGGTTTATATTTTAGAAGGTGAAAGACCTGGATGCTTCATACTTTGTATATAGATGCCTCATGTTTCGAAGTTTCCGTCAGTCACATGTCCAATGTCCTTGACCTCATTTTCATGGTTCAGTGACCACTTGAAAAAAAAGTTCAGAATTTTTGTAATGTTGAATTCTCTCTTATTATAAGTAATAGGATAACTATATTTGGTATGTGCGTACCTTGCAAGGTTCTCATGCCCGTCAGACAGTTTTCACTTGACCTCGACCTCATTTCATGGATCAGTGAACAAGGTTAAGTTTTGGTGGTCAAGTCCATATCTCAGATACTATAAGCAATAGGGCTGGTATATTTGGTGTATGGAAGGACTGGAAGGTGTACATGTCCAACTGGCAGGTGTCATCTGACCTTGACCTCATTTTCATGGTTCAGTGGTTATAGTTAAGTTTTTATACGACCGCAAAATTTGAAAAATTTTTCGTCGTATATTGCTATCACGTTGGCGTCGTCGTTGTCGTCGTCCGAATACTTTTAGTTTTCGCACTCTAACTTTAGTAAAAGTGAATAGAAATCTATGAAATTTTAACACAAGGTTTATGACCGCAAAAGGAAGGTTGGGATTGATTTTGGGAGTTTTAGTCCCAACATTTTAGGAATTAGGGGCCAAAAAGGGCCCAAATAAGCATTTTCTTGGTTTTCGCACTATAACTTTAGTTTAAGTAAATAGAAATCTATGAAATTTTGACATAAGGTTTATGACCACAAAAGAAAGGTTGGGATTGATTTTGGGAGTTTTGGTTCCAACAGTTTAGGAATTGGGGGCCAAAAAGGGACCCAAATAAGCATTTTTTTTGGTTTTCGCACCATAACTTTAGTATAAGTAAATAGAAATCTATGAAATTTAAACACAAGGTTTATGACCATAAAAGGAAGTTTGGTATTGATTTTGGGAGTTTTGTTCCCAACAGTTAAGGAATAAAGGGCCCAAAGGGAGAAAATTAAACTTTGTTTGATTTTATCAAAAATTGAATAATTGGGTTCTTTGATATGCCGAATCTTACTGTGTATGTAGATTCTTAATTTTTGGTCCCGTTTTCAAATTGGTCTACATTAAGGTCCAAAGGGTCCAAAATTAAACTTATTTTGATTTTAACAAAAATTGAATCCTTGGGGTTCTTTGATATGCTGAATCTAAAAATGTACTTAGATTTTTTATTATTGGCCCAGTTTTCAAGTTGGTCCAAACCGGGGTCCAAAATTAAAGTTTGTTTGATTTCATCAAAAATTGAATAATTGGGGTTCTTTGATATGCCAAATCTAACTGTGTACATGTATGTAGATTCTTAATTTTTGGTCCCGTTTTAAAATTGGTTTACATTAACGTCCAAAGGGTCCAAAATTAAACTAAGTTTGATTTTAACAAAAATTGAATTATTGGGCCTCTGTGATATGCTGAATCTAAACATGTACTTAGATTTTTGATTATGGGCCCAGTTTTCAAGTTGGTCCAAATCAGGATCCAAAATTATTATATTAAGTATTGTGCAATAGCAAGAAATTTTCAATTGCACAGTATTCAGCAATAGCAAGAAATCTTCAATTGCACAGTATTGTGCAATAGCAAGAAATCTTCAATTGCACAGTATTGTGCAATAGCAAATATTTTCAATTGCACAGTATTCCACAATAGCAAGAAATATCTAATTGCACAATATTGTGCAATAGCAAGAAATTCCAATTGGATTTCAATTGGAGTTATCTTTCTTTGTCCAGAATAGTAGTTGAATCAACTTAAATCATTGTTTTATACAATATACAATGTATATTCACTTTTACTACCAACTGATAGATTAAAACAATCTTTACCATTCAGTGATAACAAGCACTTTTTTTACATTTTAATATTTTATGATGTATTTAAATAAGTAGTTATTGTTGCAAACTTCATTAGAAATTTGAATTGAGATCAGTTTTGAAATAAGGGAAAGGGGGATGTGAAAAAAAAATTGGAGGGTCAATTTTTTTCATTTCAGATTTCATAAATAAAAAGAAAATTTCTTCAAACATTTTTTTGAGAGGATTAATATTCAACAGCATAGTGAATTGCTCAAAGGCAAACATTTTTTTTAAAGTTCATTAGACCACATTCATTCTGTGTCAGAAACCTATGCTGTGTCAACTATTTAATCACAATCCAAATTTAGAGCTGAATCCAGCTTGAATGTTGTGTCCATACTTGCCCCAACCGTTCAGGGTTCAACCTCTGCGGTCGTATAAAGCTGCGCCCTGCGGAGCATCTGGTTGTGTTTTGGTCTGTTTTTCTCATACTTTATGCAATAGGTCTACTATATTTGTTGTATGGAATGATTGTAAGGTGTACATGTCTAGCGGGCAGATGTCATCTGACCTTGACCTCATTTTCATGGTTCAGTGGTCAAAGTTAAGTTTTTAAGTTTTGGTCTTTTTATCTAATATTATATGCCAAAGGTCAACTATATTTGGTGTATGGAAATATATTATGATCTATATGTCAGTCCCGCAGGTTTTATTTGACCATGACCTCAATTGCACGGTTCATTGCACAGTGTTAAGTTTTTGTGTTTTGGTCTATTTTTCTTAAACTATAAGTAGTAGGTCAACTATATTTGTTGTATGGAAGCTTTGTTAGCTGTACATATCTGCCTGGCATGGTTCATCTGACCTTGACCTCATTTTTATGGTTCATTGGTCTTTGTTTAGCTATCTTGGTTAATGTTAAGTTTATGTGACAGTTGTAATAAAGCTTTATACTTAGGACTATCAACATAATATCAATGATTAGTAAAGAAGGCGAGACATTTCAGTGTGTGCACTCTTGTTGATGAAGTTGAAGTCTAATCAACTTGAAACTTAGTACACATGTATCCTATGATATAATCTTTCTAATTCTAATGCCAAATTAGGAGTTTTATGGCCCATTTATGGGCATTATGTTTTCTGGTCAGTCCGTCCATCTGTCCTGCTTCAGGTTAAAAGTTTTTGGTCAAGGTAGTATTTGATGAAGTTGAAGTTCAATCAACTTGAAACTTAGTACACATGATCCCTATGATATGATATTTCTAATTTTTACCCGATTTCAAGTTCTACTAAACATAGAAAGTGATAGTGTGGAGGGGGCATCCATGTACTATGGACACATTCTTGTTAACAGCAGTAATTCCCCTTGGAAATAGAAATACAGATATAAATTACATGCATACATTTCTTGTACGTTACTTTTCAGCTATTGCCCATTGGACAGATAAAATATGTACAATGCTGGGGACATGGAAACAATTTTATTAATAAATATTTTTCTTTTTTTTTAGTGTTTAGTGCCTTTAATAAAGCCTGGTGTGTCTCCCACTTTTGTTGCTCTATTTGTGACAGAAAAATGAGTCAAAAGTAAGTATTTACCTATTCAAAGTTGGTGTGATTGGCATACTTTGTTTTCGTGTCCAAAATACATTGATAGATATTCAATGCAATAAGTCACATCTATATTGATAAATCAGTACTAGTCCTTGTATATTTTGAATAACTCAAGTCCTGACAGTATAAGCAAGTAAGCTTTGTGAAGCTGCTGCACCAGTTTCAAAAAATGATGACTAAGGTATTCAGAACATTATTAACTCTTGTGATTATTTAATTTAAATTGAATTGATATCAAAAATTTCGTTTTTTTAATAACAATTATTTGACAACTATTGTGCTTATGGTCTTGATATTTGAAAGGAAATTATATAGAGCAATAAGTTAGATAACAAAATTGATCTGATAAGTAGGTTATTAAATTATAGGTAAACAAAAAGTGACAGAATCCATCAAAAAAGACATTCATTTCTGATTCTCTGTATTTCATTACTTTGACAATAAATAGCCTGAAAAGAGGAAAATTTATAATCAGCAATGAATAAGTGCAAACATTTTCATTGGTCATGCATTTGACTTAAAAAATTTGTGTGAAAAATTTTTTTTTTATTTTTAGGTAATTAGTTGCAATTAAAAGTAATAAAAACATATTTTTTAATTATTTTTTTCAGAACCAAATTCTTTGAATTTGACTTGAAGCCTGTCTGTAGAGTTTGTCATGAGAAGTTTCCCGGAGAACTAAAGAAAAGACTTAAGAAATACCATGATGACTTAGCAAAGAAAGGACAATCTTAATAATACAAATATTTTATCTAGAGCTTTAAGAAATGTTTTGTCATAAGATGTATGGATTATCACCCCTTAGATTGATATACATAGGTTAAGTTTTGCATGCAGTTAACCTCTTGCCTTAACTTAGTTCTAATTAAATGTATTGTTGCATACCATGTATTCACATATTGTTTTATATTTATGGTGACTTAAAATAAGTTGCTTCAAGCAAGTAATGATAAAAATGCTAATAGTGATTTTTTTTTCTCACAAAAAAAGAATACAAATTGGTATTGAGATGTTTATTCAAGGTATTGTTACCAATACAGAACACATTTTTTTATTGCTTTATGAAAGTTTGCATGTTATTCATGGTTAAGAAATCCTTGCTGCATTGCTGCTAAAAAAGAACATTTTTTGGTGCTTTAATAGCTTGCCTAAATAATATGTTTGTCTTTTTGTTATTCTAACTTGATTCAAAATACTGTGAATATTTGAATTTTCTTCAAGTCTTGGTTGCTGAATTCATTTTCTAAATGTAAATAATTACATTTTTAACTAAAGAATTATTACATTTACTGTTTTAATATAGCAACAACATGAGCATACTTGTCGAGAGATATTTCTAATCTCTCTTTGTCTTATCTTTCTTTGTATAGACTTCAAAAAGATAAATGGAATAGATAAGATGGTATTATTTTTTTTAATACAAATCACCTTTTATAAAGACTTTTTTTTGTACTAAATAACACTGCATTGTACTTTTCAGATTAAATGATTTATACTTTTATTAGACTTGGGAGATTTTAAAATATTCAAGTTTTATAATCAGTACAAGATGCAGTGTTTTTCTAGAAAGAAGTACTTGAAATCTTATTTGCAAGTAAATATTCAAGTTTTATAATGAGTACAAGTTACAGTGTTTTTCTGGAAAGAAGTACTTGAAATCTCATGTTCTTGCAAGACTTGAAATGGAAGTTACATTTGTTTTACAAAGTATATTGACTCTTTAATATATTACATGTCGACTGAAATCTTTTGATGGTTAACTATTAAATAGTATGTAAAGAATGAACTTATATGAGTGTTTCCTTCTAGTGATACACAACTTCCTGATGTTATACTAAATACTATGGGTACAGACAATGGCTTGATTATTTGCCAAGTTTTGTTGAGATAAAATTCTTTGATCAGTACAAACGAATGTTGATATTATGAAGTGTTTGTTATGTGGAATACTTTTTGACAATTTTATATTTGTTAGCCTTGTCAATGCTGTGGATTAATATGTTATGAATAGAGTATATAATTAGGAAGATATTTATTGATGTTATAGAAATTTGTAATTATTATAACAATGAATATAAAAGAAGCATGCTTAATTTGATTTTTTTATTTTGTCCTCCAGACATGCCCAAGAATGGGACTTCCCCTTGAAGTTATAGTTTGGTTTATTCGAAATCTTCCCAACAAAATAATTAATATCACACACAAAAATGGCACAGGTCAAAAGATTGTGTATTGTACATTTACAATGCAAGTGCAACAACAGTCGCAATATAGCTGTGTTAGCATAATACTCTATCATGGATTCTTAAATCTTCAAAAATCAAAAAATTTTGCTCAGTGTTATGTAGTTTATCCGTAACAAATGGATCTGTTGATTACTTGGTTGTTGGTGTATTCTAGTGATAGTTGTCCACATTTTATTTCCTTCAAAATGCTTTTATCTATTTGTCAATAGTATTGATATGGGTAGTGTTAATTGAAAATTTTAAAAGGAAGAATGTGAAGTTTTGTCTTTTCAAATTGTAACAGAACATGGAACTTAATTACACTTTAGATATATATGATTTTGAGAAATTTATCATTAAAAAAAGATTCAAAAAGTTTTTAAGGTGGGGGAGGGGGTTACTGACTATCCTCCCAGGTATAACTGTGCTGACAGCACTTTGCCAAATCATACCCTGTTCTAACCAGAAAACATTGAAAAACATACCCTGTTCTAAACAGAAAATATTGAAAAACATACCCTGTCTTAACAGAAAGCATTTAAAAAAATATACCCTGTTCTAAACAGAAACAAATGATAAACATACCCTGTCTTAACAGAAAGAATTGAAAAACATACCATGTTCTAAACAGAAAATATTGGAAAACATACCCTGTTCTAAACAGAAAGCATTGAAAAACATACCCTGTTCTAGACATGCTCAGTAAATGTATACACTATAAATAAATGCTGTTCTAGACTGTATTTTAACAGTTTTACAGTGATCCTTTTAGACAAATACTTTGTTTAAAAAAGACTATATTCTTACCAGCAGGGCATAAAAAGCAACCCTGTTCTTATCAGCAGGGCATGAAAAAGCGACCCTGTCTAGCGGCACACTTGTACCACTAAAAATATAGGAAGTAACACCCTCTGGACTATCCTATACTGGACTGGACTAAAGACATTGTTGTAAGAAGGATAAGTGCTGGAAAACAGCAGCAATTTTATTGTCTGGTAATTTCTGGTATTCAAGTTTTGGATCTCTTTTATAGTGAAGGAAAAGTACGTCAAATGATTGTTCATAGAAAGCACAATAAGGTTAAAGAGTGCATCCAAGTCGAGGGTATAAACTTTGGTCAAAACATAATTACCTTTAAGTGTGTAAACGTTTTACACCTGAAGTGTATCTGATATTTTTATTTTTTATTATCAGCACAGTATATCAAATGAAGTTCAAAGGTTAGAGTCAAAAACTAAGTTCTCTATTACTTTGAATAGTTCTTAAAGCATAAGCTGTTATAACTATGAATAGGTTATTTTGTTTGGTAAGAATGTTTTATGAACACTGCATTATGGCTGATCTGAAGTTACTTTACTTATGTAGCCCATAATGTTTCGACATATCTATAGTTATTTATTCCACAGGTATTAGGGCATGGACCCCCTTTTTTGGGCCGCACTTTAAAAAAAAAAGTGTTAAAATTTTGTACCATCATTGTGTATAGATGTTCCTGACCATATGAATATTTGGACCATACGCGTATGTCAGACCGTATGGGTATATACTCATATGGTTCGACCGTATGCATATGGTCGGGGTAATTAACAAGTTTACAGTTACTACTTAACTCTTCATAAGGTATGGCACATCTAGTTGTCATGTTATTAAAAAGTTCTTTTTAAAAAAAAAATTTAACTAAATAAAAATAAGCAGTTTCACGCATTTGATTTTAATTACTAGAAACAACTATAGTAAAACATTTTATACAGAATTATAGATTTGTTATTACGCTATAGAATGACAACATGTCGACTTCATATTTTCCAAAATTTCTTGAAAGAACTGTTACGGAATTCCCAAGTCCTCCGTATCACTGCACGAATCTGCTAAGAATGTTAACTTTTCAGTCAAAAGCAAAAAGCGTGTCTGCGAAGGAACGTGCACAACCATGACGTACAAAAGCAGAAAAGCTATGGTACTACCGCGTGGAAATAAATTTCACCCTACGAATACATACAAGAATGCACTTAGCGTTGAAAACTAACTATATGGTATCAATATTTAATGTTCATGTAGCCTTTGCATTATAAAGTTTGTAATATTGAAACGGTTCTAATGCATATTTGAAAAAAAATACCTATATGGTCCAAATACTCATATGGTATAGCCCGTTAATAACCAAACGAGTATATACTCATATGGTCATGACCATACGCGTATGGTCCAAATACTCATATGGTCCGGAACATAGACATATAGCAAGAAGCTTTTCATTTGGGGTTCGTGTGGGTAGACATATAGCAAGAAGCTTTTAACTTGAGGTTTATATGTATAGACATATAGCAAGAAGCTTTTCATTTGGGGTTCGTGTGGGTTGACATATAGCAAGAAGCTTTTCACCTGGGGTTCATATGTATAGACATATAGCAAGAAGCTTTTCATTTGGGGTTCGTGTGGGTTGACATATAGCAAGAAGCTTTTCACTTGGGGTTCATATATATATAGGCATATAGCAAGAAGCTTTTCACTTGGGGTTCATATGTATAGGCATATAGCAAGAAGCTTTTCACCTGGGGTTCGTGTGGGTAGACACATAGCAAGAAGCTTTTCACTTGGGGTTCATATGTATAGGCATATAGCAAGAAGCTTTTCACTTGGGGTTCATATGTATAGGCATATAGCAAGAAGCTTTTCACCTGGGGTTCGTATGGATAGTAAAAAAGGAATTGTAATCGACTAGTAATAGAGTGTTGAGATTTGTTATATGTCTATACATTGTAGAAAATTATTGTAAATATAGAAGGGGGGAAAAAGGGATTCCGTGTCCCAAATACCTGTGATTTATACATTCCTGCGGCTTTCAAATGATTGGATTTGGCCGTTCCTGATGAAGGTTGATATATAGAAAATTGATTTGAATGCCCAAACTTAATAAAGTGTATTTTCATTTATAAAGTACAAAATATAGCATTACTTGGCAGAAAAAAAATCTAATGCATGGTCAGAATGCTTTCTATTCCAGCGTTAACTTTGTCAATCATTTTTAACAGTTTTGCATACAAATTGGCTTGCAGTATGTGATGTCGGGGGGAGGGGGTACAGATCGATGTCACTCGCTATTATGGGACAGAAGATTTTGGTGATATTCATAATTTACAACAGATGATACATATTGGATTTTTTTTTTCATTCTTAAATCTTTACAAAAATTCCAACCCTAATATTGAGGTTCTGCATTTTCCATTTAAATACCGGTATATAGAGTTGTCTTTATTATTTCATTTGATTTCATATACATGTACATGTAAAAGTATATAAAAAACAAACTTTCTAAGCAACCTGGTCATTCGAGTCCGTTTTCATTCTTTCTTTGAAATATCCTGATCTACTTTTAGGGATTTTTTTGTAGAAGGGTCAAAATAAAGATAGTATATCTTATGAATATATTTTGGATTTTATACTTGTTAGATTAAATAAGTTGATCCATGCGCAGGATTTTGAAAAGAGAATTGGGGCTTGAAAGTCAACGTATGGGATGATACATCTACGCCTATGCATTCATATGTCACGTAAAACTCCATCAAAGTGGTCGTGTCCCCTGCTCCTAAAAACGCCTCTAGCTTTTTTATTTGCCACAACCCGACTATGTATGTGATGAACCTTTAACAAACTATCATTAAGTAGACACGAATCAAAAAAAACTATTCTGCATAATAGACTTAAATATAGTTTCTAATCTTTCGACAACAACCACAGAATTTGTGACATTGTCTAAATATGTATAACAGAAAGTTCATGGCTTTGTACTATTATCGATGGACAAGGTCATACTAAAAGAATAATAATCGATTCAAGTGCATACTTTAAAGGTAAAGGTTTAGGTTTATATATAAATAGAAGGGAGTTTGAAATAATCTCTTCTAATCGGGCTGCTACAATCTGTACAATCAAAAGCGGGTTATTTTCCTCAAAGTGATGAATAATTCCTCTTAACCCTTTTTAAGAATGCTACGAAAATCATCAAGTTATACCTTGAAGGTTGATACCTAAATCATTTTCATGAAATGACATGATGAAAGTAGTTGTTATTTTAAAATGATTCTTTTAACTCTAACGAACTAGTGTCACAAAATAATAGGAATCCGACGTTCTTTGGAGAGATTTAGAAAATGTTAAATTATTTAATGAAATATGGGTAATTTCCCGTTTATTTGTGTCACTCGCAGGGACAAATTCAGTTTTTCAAAAGTTTATCACATTTGTATAGACAGCGCTTAACATTGCTGTTAAAAACAATTTCATACAATTTTGCCAATATTACATATTTTGGCATTAGAGGAAACCTTAAACATTACAATTGTATTTGAAGGAAAATGTATAAATTTACTCTAAAGTATAGAGTTAAGCTTTTAAATTATTCTCACAAATCTTAAGAAAATTTTTTAAAAATCTATGAAAATTGCATTTTGAGTTATTTTTAGGCTTTACAGTTTTGTTCTGTTTAGTTAGAAGACGTTATATTACAAGAACATCAAATTGCAAACGTGAAATTGTCATACTTATTGAAGCACTTTCACTTACTTGTGAAATGAATTCAAAGGAAATGAACCTATACTGTTTTCGGATCTAGACATTGCTATTTTAAACTGATAAACATAAAAATGTGTCAAAATGCTGTTATGTGTCCATATATGCTATGTTACAAATGCAAAAATTAAGATTTTTTTCTTCAAATTAACAGTGATAAATACTATTACTTGCTTATTTCCCTATCATTAATAGCGTCATAACTTCTCTTAACCGACACCATACAGTGAAATGTATTGAGTCAGTAAGGTCAGTAGTACTAAGAGCTGAGCTAGACCAGTGAGAATATCTAGAAAAAATCTTAACTTATTTAACAATTAGCTTCGGCCATACAAAATGAAAAAAATATACTTGAGCATATAAAAAATGAAAACAATGTTTATACTTACGATGTATGTTTGATTTATTAATAATAAAAAAAGGTACAATTTGCTTTCCTGCTACGGAATATCATACATTGTAGTATGAAAGTTTTTTTCTCCGTAATATCTGCATTACATTCAGAAGCCTTGAAGAGTTAATAAATTTCAAGGATTTATCTTGATATTTTTATGCCAATAATACTGCATTCTAAGGCTTTATTCATATATGCCCTTGTACTATTATGGATTACCCTGAACTTGAACCTTTTACTGTAACGTATACGATGATTAATAATGTTATTGACCTCTTGAGTTCAAGATCATTTTAAAAGTTAGATCAGTACTATATCGACGTGGCCTTTGTCGGGAATCCAGATCGCTTAAAAAGTATCGGTTTTCATTAAACTATACTTTAGTACTAGTAATGCAATGTAGTATTTTTATGCAAATATTAATCATGTAAATAACCGGAAATAAATCCATATATTTATAGTATGCATAAATTGGAAAAATAATGAAATATTTTTAGTGTCTTTGAAAACTATAGGTTGGTTAATGTTATCGCAAGGAATTTAGAATTTACAAACATTTTACATTTTTATTGCATGGAGCAAAATGTAGACAATATTTGTCGAAAGGCAATTGGCACCTTGCATGTTGTTAGATCTGATTTATAACCCTTTTAACAAAATACCCGACACCTATGCCTAAATTATCCTTAAGTATTACTCTTATTATAGATCTAAATTCTAATCCCAATTTTATACCGAAATAAAAAACTTGTTTTGCTAAAATCATTCTTGTTGTTCCTCTACTCGACTAATATAAGAGTAGATTTATTCGTTGGTTGTTGTTTGCTCAACCGTTCAGTGGCAAATATTTCATGCATGTTTAGGACGAGAACACAAATAAATACATCAGCAATAGAGCGCCGTCCGGAATGAAGGTGGGGGACTTTTGGACTACTACTGGGAAATGAGGGTATATTGAATAAGGCAGAAATTTTCCCCTGCAACAGGACACCTACGAAACCCTTAAAGAGTTGTTCCAAGTGGTCTTATAGTGCAAATAGCGTGGCTCTCTCATCATCATTAACACTCATTAAGAATGGTTCATTCTAAATTTCAGTAAGTGGAAACCTGGACGTTTCCCGTCCTGTCAAATCCATACCGAGGAAGGTCCTTTTTGCTGTTCTGGAAATAAAAATACTTCGAAGAAATGAAATAAGAGGTGCATAGAATATAAGTACATCACATGAGTAAGCTTAAGATTCTATGCAAGTTTCACAAAATTCTGTCAAACAGTTTAGGAGTAGTTGCGAAAAATGGAACATAAAGACGCACGAAAAAGAACGGACAGACACCATCACTTTAGAAAACGAGTGTTTAATTATGAAAGTGGTTGTGGTATGATTTTCAATTAAACAAATAACCACAACCAAAAGGACGAGGGTGTAAACTGTATAGGTGTCCGTCCAAAAAAGGAAAATTTATAATTGGGTACAATTTTCTTGCTTCGATTTCCCGTGTGAAACCAAGAAATTTGCAACCTTGGTGAAACTGAAATATCAAACTGTTAATAGCCACATATTACTGGTAAAATAAGATTTTTATAATATTATTTCGAACGCCGTCATGATTTGGTTGATGTTATGTAATTTCTCTGTCGTATCTAGATGACCACTGATACACATGTTCTAAGATTTTAAACAGTTCTATTATAACTGAGGAGGTAGTTATTGTATGTATACACAATAAAATACTTCAAGAAGTGGGGGAATTGCCTCCCCTGACTCACTCCAACAACGTATGATCTATTATATTATTCAAAAATTATATACTAACATGCATTTTATTCAATCCATCTTGTATGGGAAAGGATTTGTATAAGCACTGCCTTTTTTCCAATCCCTTTGTTTAAATGTACATTTGATATTTGAACAACAATGTAAATTTATCATACAGATGAGATTCATAATTTGGCACCATGTATCCTGTTAGTTAAAAAAATATAGTACTTGACAGTCGGCCTGATTAGATATCTCTCTCTCTCTCTCTCTCTCTCTCTCTCTCTCTCTCTCTCTCTCTCTCTCTCTCTCTCTCTCTCTGATGTGTACGTTTGAAAATTAGGGTCCCTTCCCCCTATCGTGTATCCGCTAGGCCACCGAAGCCACTAAATGAGTTTATCTAATTAAAAGAAACAGTTTAAAGAAATTTCGGATATATATAAAACTGATTAATATGCATGTGAATGTCAATTGTCCTGTGACTATACCATGTATACATGATACGTTTACCTCGGCTAGTAAGATCTTTTATATCAGGGATGGTACAAATATGATCAAAACAAACTACGAAGGAACTTGTGATCGTTACAACCCCATTTTTCACAACCATACAAAATGTCAGGATTTATAGTGTGTTTTAAAAAATATAACGATAATATTAATCCCTCTGTAGATCTACATTGAAATGTAACAGTATATAGACTTAAAAGTCAAAACCAATGTACTGTATCTTCTAAAGAATTCTATGATAATGTGAATCTGAACAAAATTTCTGCAATAAGAAAAAAACATATCATCGATTGTCAACAGAATGATTCATAAATATAATCCCGTGTGGTACCTCTCTATTTTGGTAGCCAGCTGATTATTTAAACCAATGAAATTACAGTATTATGACATGACCTTGAATCATAAATATCATGTGTAAAAATCAATGCTATCACAACCGGAACCATACAAAATTTTCATAACTGAAAAACAACTTTATGTGGTTGAAACGTGTCCAGTGACGCAATATTGATAACAATATTTATGTGTGCTTGCAAAGGATTCAGGTTGACAAACACTGTGTTATACTTTTTATAAATTTTACAGGTATTTTTCGGTCTGTCACCCCTCCATATAAACTCGTCCGAGAAGGAAGTGATCATCACCTGTGAGACTGTCAAACACAAAACAACTTGAGCTGTTTGTGAGTGATTCTAGCAAGAATAATACTATTTGGATTTAAAAACATTAAGTTTTAAACATGCAAAACGAAAAGGATAAATCGTCTGATGTGAAAAGTTCCCTTTTGGATTCTTTGAAGAAATTTGTGGGCGCGGTTGAGGCAATGAATGAAACTGTGATGATTCCAAGTAGACTCAAAGACATGGAAATTTCAGCCTCCTCCAAACCAGTTATCACAGAAAATAACAATAACGAAACGTGCTCTTCTTTACCTGATATCGAACCAGGAACAAGCATGTACAGTTTTTACAAAGTGCTAAATAAACTTGAGAAGGAGATAGTTTCTGGACAGTCTGCAGAAGTTGATGATGCAGATTTCACTGACAGCAGTGACGATAATTCTGACAATTCGGACGATTCTGCAAATATATCGGCAACTAATTTCAAATATCATTTACGGGGACTTTTCAATTCTTTGAATCAAATGACAGCTACTGCCAAAGTTCTAACGGACACGTATGAAACTGAAGTAGGACAATGTACCAGGCATGCTCATTTTTCATCGTTCGCAGTTTAAAGCAGTGGTAACTTTTATGTGAAACACCGCATGCGGAACAAACAGTCATGCCAGTAACAACAGTGAGAGGGTAAAAACTTTCATGAATGCTGATGCAATATTGAAAGGAGAAACGGTACTTGAAACCGGTCGCTTTGCCAGTTTCAAAACTATAAAGTGCAATTTCTGTATGTTTTTTGGCAACATTGATTGAAACATTCGAAACTCTTCTTAGTTGGGGCGTGACTGAGTGTAAGTGTTATTCAAGTCGTTGTCACAATACTGAAGGCATTTAATTTTGTATCAAGTATGGTTGTGAAGAGAGCGTGATTCAATAATTTTAATACGACATGCTTGGTGAATTACACTTAAATTGTTGATGTGTTCACATGTATTATTTATTTAATGTTATTCATGTAAAATGCTTTCTACAGTTTCTTTTGAATATAAAATTATAAAGTTTATTATTTTTTGTTAGTTATATTATCGTGCAGTCTGTAGCTAACCTAAACATCTAAATCTGATGATCATGGTACATACAATTAATGAATGGCTATTATCTATTTTGAATTTATTGAACCATAAAACTAATTTTTGACTCTTCACATTGAATAATCCGCGAAGCGGATTATGTAAAATGTAAAGAGTCAAAAATTAGTTTTATGGTTCAATAAAATCAAAATAAATTATTGCCATTCATTATAAATAAATTTCTATCAAAAATAAGGCTCAACGAACTTTTTATATTATGTATATTAACAATAACAACGTACACACATGTTGGCGTATGAATACACAACGTCAGAGTGGGCGTGTCGCCATCAAAATTGACAACATTGAAAATAAAACTAATAATTTTAACCAATCAGAAGACAGTAAAAACACCATAAATTTATTTATTAAATTATATTCGCGGTTCCAACGTACAAAGTCAACTATATACAATGTAAATGTGTCATTTGTAACCACTAAAATACTATTGTTTCAGAATTTCATCATTCCATACATACACTCCCAAAGTTTCTATTAGTAATAAGGGCTATGAAATTTGAGGAAATATAAACTGTTCTACTTTGCCAGTGAAATATATAGCATTCTCTGATAACGGTAGAAAGTAAAAATGAGCAAAATTAATAAACATCTCCCCAAGTTCAAGTTTGGTTTCGGGTAATTTACCAAACATTTTTGCCACAAGCATTCGTCTCCGATAAAATTTCTATATACCTTCATATAACACAAGGTACTACTTAACTAGGGATTTAGAAAAATGTCAGTCGTTGACGAAATTCCGTTATATGCCGATTTCTCGGGTGTTATATAAAAGTATATAGGATTTTTTTTTTTCTGAGTCGAGGGCCTGTGATTTTTGCTCATATCTGACAACCCGAAACTTGGTCCTATTATAGATATAGGAAGATGTGGTATAAGAGCCAATGAGACAACTCTCCATAAAAAGCCTTGGCTCGCACCGAACAACAAGCTTCATTATACTCTGTATCTGTATGTGTACGTTGAAGATACCAATTCTGGCTTTTACTCAACGGGAGAGAGAGACGTTTATTGGCGGTGTTGGAGAGCAGCCTTGAAGCTCTCAACTGTAACTGCGCATATAATACGGTCTTCCAGTTGGTTCCAGTGTAGTATACTCTTGACAAAGAAAGAGTTTTTATATAGATCGGTGTTGAAAGGAATAGTTTTTAGTGCCTTCGTATTGTTCTTCGCTGAATTTGTCCACTACAATGGTACTTACAAAATTGTCAAATGTTTTAGGTTTGATTTTCCTCTACGGTTTACTTAGCTTTTACCAAGAAAATCTTCGGGATTAATAGCTGGGACCAACCCTTCAACCACTTTGTACAGAAATACCAGCCGTTGACTTGTTCTTCTCGATTGTAGGTTGTCTAGTTCCAACTCGGCTAGCATTTTGGTGACCGACCCCTCTTCTCTAGACATGTAGTCGGCTGTAATGAATCTGGCTGCTCTGCGTTGTTACTTGTATCCTTTCCAATTGATTTATATCATGTTGTGTACGTATGTGGGTCCCATATTATGGCTTCATATTCCATAGTTGATCATACTTATGATATATATGCGGTCTTTTTGCAATCTTTTGGGCAGAAGCGTAGATTTCTTTTTAGAAAGCCGAGCGTCGAATTGGCTTTTTTGGCTACATTTGAGATGTGCGTGGTCCATTTTTAGGTCTTCTGATATTTGTAAGTCTAGGTATGGATTGTGTTGGACTTGTTGTAGTACATGTCCGTCTAGGCTGTACATGTTCTGGCTTTTGTTCTTGATGCTAAGAATATAGCACTTCTTTGCATTGAAGCGCATGCCCCAGTTTTTGGCCCAGACCTCTAGATTTTGGAGGTATCGCTGTAGGAGTGTGTAGTCATGTTGGTTATTTATGTTCCTGTACAGGAGGCAGTCATCTGCGAAAAGTCTGACCGAGGATTGAACTGCATTATTATTCTGGAAGGTCGTTAATGTGGCAGAGGAAGAGAAGGGGTCCTAGTACTGTACCTTGTGGTACACCGGAGTCAACTGAAGCTTCTGATGATTCCTTTCCATCTACGAAAGCTTTCATTTTCCTACTCAGTTTATATGTTGTGAAGATTTTTAAAGAAAAAATAGATTTAAATCAACATGGACATGCGACAGTGTAAGCGGGTCATTTTGGAAAAAAAATAGCTTTTCTCATCACTTGGCGCCCGTCGTCGTTCTATCTTTTACAAAAATCTGAGGAAAATGACAAAACCAAACAAAAAAGTATGTGCTTTACTTTTACATGCTGAAAAAATAGGACATTTTTCAAGTATTACATGAGTCTATGGGAGAAACATTGTGACTTTAACCGGGCATAATAAAAGATGGTCAACACAACTTTATAGAGTAGGGTATAAAACATAGGGTAGGTAGGGATATATTGAACACGCATACTTTTTTGTTTGGCTCAAGCAATACATATTAAATGAGGAGATATTTTTGTCCTGAATTCGATTTTAATATAAAAGGTTGGTTGTTGGAGATGCTTTGACCTTTATAGAGATACACATGCTCTTCTGAGATTGGTGGTTGCTTAAAAACCTCATCCGTTATTAAAAAAGGCTGTATTGTTGCGATGGCGCTTTAAAGTCTAGACACATAATTATAAGCTCATGCAAGGTAAAAATTATTTATACTGTATGTACAATGCATATAGAGGATAACAGAAATCTAGATACATGCGCTTCGACGAGGGAGGCTACAGCTGAAAAAATGGTAAGATTAAACCTTATTCCGTGGGCACAAATCTGGTAATTCGTCTTTGGATGGAGAGTTGTCTCATATCACATGTTCTTTTTTATATTTATATGAAAAAATTTGACCTTAGTTTCTCAAACAAAACAACAACAATATAACATAACAATAATATAGAACTGAAATATTCCACGTGTGTTATGCATGCAAGTATACAAAAACTGTAGTGTATCATAATGACATATATGGTTAAACAAATTAAATGTATAAATAAAATAAAAATAAATAAATAAATAAATAAATAAATAAATAAATAAATAGATAAATAAATAAATAATCTTTATTTCAAGAGGATGATCCCATTAGTTAAAACTAATCTTCCTGAGAGTCCTCAAAATAATAATAACATATTTATAAGTACATAGAGTATTATAAAGTTATATTATACACAATATACAATTGTATTTAAATAATAATGAAAAAGCATATTAATTTGCACAATTGATGAAAAATTTGTAACATTTTGTTTTAAAAGATACAAGTGTATTACTCATTTTTATTTCATTTGGTAAACTGTTCCATATTTGAGAACCTGAATATGTAAATGTTTTCTTTAAAAAATTTGTTTTTGGTTTTGGAAGATTTAATAGTTTTTCATCAGCTGAACGTAAGTTATAATTTTGATTATCAGTAAAATGAAAATTTTCTTGTAAATAGTTAGGAACCATACCTTTTAATGATTTAAATACAAGTATTGCCTTTTGGTATTGAATGCGTTTTTCCACATTTAACCAGCGTAAACTATTAAACAATAAACTGGATGATGTCATTATGTCAGCTTCTACTATAACCCTAGCAGATTTCTTTAATAACTTATTAAGTTTATTTATTCCACTTTCACAACAGCTTCCCCATATATTGCAACAATAATCAAATAATGGCAGAATATAAGCATTAAAATAGATAATACGTATATGCATAGGTAAATATTTTCTTATCTTTTGTAATAAATTGATTCTGTTTGATATAGTACATGACATTTTATCTATCTGCTGATTCCAATTTAGGTTTTTGTCAATATATAAACCAAGAAGTTTTTCACAATCTACATTTTCTATTTGTTCATTTGAAATATTGATATCTAAACTGTTTCCAGTTGAACAAAGTCTTTGTTTTGAACCAACAATCATTGATTTACACTTTTTGGCATTTAATTTCATACAATTTTGCGAACACCAGTTTTCAATTACATGAATATCATTTTGAAGGTTAGAAGTTAACTGAAGTAAATTATTACCTTTATAATGTAATGTAGAATCATCTGCATATAAATCTATTAATTTGTTCTATATTAAGTTGTAAATCATTGATATATAAAATAAATAACAGAAGGCCCAGGATAGAACCTTGTGGTACCCCAGTTTTTATGCATTTAGTATTAGACATGACGTTATTGACCTTAACTTGTTGGCTTCGTTCAAACAAGTATGACTTAAACCAGTCTAGTGTACAATTTGAAACATTATAATATTCAAGTTTTTTCAATAAAATTATATGATTAACCAGATCAAAAGCTTTCTTTAAATCTAAAAATATAACTCCGTTTATCTCTCCATGATCTATATTTGCCAACCATTCATCTACTAATTTAGTAAGTGCAGTAGTACACGAATGTTTAGGTCTGAAACCTGACTGTGTAGTATTAAGAAGGTCATTACTATTTAAAAATATATACAAACTATTAGCTATATGTCGTTCTATGATTTTTGAGAGACAAGGCAAAACTGATATTGGTCTATAATTATCAGGATTACAGGCATCGCCATTTTAAAAATTGGACAAACTCTTGCAGTTTTAAAAATACTTGGAAATTTACCACTTTTGATGCTTAGATTAAATATATATGTCAAGGCTGGTGCAATGACATCGCTGCACATACTCAAAATATTTGGTCCGACATCATCTAAACCAGTTGCTTTAGACTTGTCAAGTTTTTTTAAATACATGTTTACATCTAAAATACACAGTACTTACTAAAATATACAGTACTAGTAAACAAATCAATGTGAATTGTCCATGCATGAACATGCTGGTGACTGTTATAGATTGCAGATACTAGTAATCTATCTGACCTTCAATCATAATAATCCGGACAACTCCGCCGCTTGCACGCCCATTCGTCTGAATAAGTTTTTTGTCGGGTGGCGGAAAACGTTGCAGAGATTTTCGTTGTCATCAATTGGAAACTCCGACTATCAAATTTTAAGTATACATTGATAGTCGACCAACTGTCTGTGAAACGGTAGTATTTTTGCATGAACCCCTGAGGGGTTCATGCTTATATATTGGCGAGTTTTGGATGTGTCTATGGGCCACTCGATATCTCTCGACCGGAAGTCAGAATAAAATTCTCGGAACGTCTCGAAAGTTTTCGGTCATTTATACAGGTCTTCAAAGGTTGTTATCTACGTCTTTGATATGGTCCCTTGATGGCCCTTGACGACGCAATTATATTTGTTTTAAAACGACCACTGTACACTGTGTGTATCTGGGTCAATTATAACGTGGTATTGTCTGTTGTCTCGATAACATGTAAACAAATTATGTTTGAAGATTTAACCACGGGATACTGTGTATTTCATCATAGACTTACGGGATAGAACATTCTGTTTAAAATGTTAATTTTAGATCGGAAAACAGAAAGATAATATTCTTATCAAAAGAATTTAATTCAATCGGAATCAAAAAAATATACAAAAAATATATAATACTTTATTTATGTTTCTGAAGAAACTAACAATGATTGAAATCAGAATATTTTCAGAGTTTCAATTAAGAAATAAGTATTTTATATGACAAGATATTCTGCTTTGGTATTTTTAAATTTTCATTTGTTAAGGAAACATAAAAATTAAATCCGAATAAATTCTTGCATCCTACAAAAAATGTTTATAAACAATAATCATTATATTTCTACGTTAATTATTTCATACCATTTTAGTATTTAGCCGGGTTTTATGAGTAATTATTATTTATTTTTTTGTATTATAATATATCCATAAAACGGAAAGTAAAATAAATTTATTAAATATTTAAATTTTAAACGGTCGTGAACAAAAATACTTGTGTGTTTTCAATTCATAAAGCATGATTTTAAATCCTTGCAGCTCACAACAACCGCAAAAATAATTTACAATAATCACAATAAAATTTAATTGCAACCATAATGTTGATTATTTTATACTGTTTTAGTATGGATTTAGAAGTCTTTGCTTATATTTTGTATAGTAATATATTCACATAGTGGAAGGTTAGAATTTAAAAGTAGATTCATTCGATAAATAAAATGTCCATCCGTAAATACTTGACGTTCGTGTTTATTGATATTAATATATATATTCAAAAGAATTTGAAAAAAAAAAATTACTGACCGGAACGTTAGTTTATTATAAAATTTTAATTCAATTTTTGTTTGTTTGTTTTAATAGTTTAACCTTATAGCATCTACATATTTGTACTATGGTACGGTTTTGAAAATTGTATTCATTGTGTTGACCAACTATCCTACACGTCTTGATTCATTCACATTATAGATCACATTTCAAAAGCACACTATCGGTTTGCGTTCTCACAAATTCCGGATAAAATGTCAATGAATCCTGAGTCAAAACATTTAGTGTAGGCCGTTTGACATTCAAATTCAACTATTAGATTAAGATATGTGATGACGCAAATGTGTATTCTTTTCCTGAGCTTTCTATTTACTATTTCGTGCGCTAAAATACTACTTGCATGCAATACTATTAAATTCACTCGTGAAAGCTTATTTTCGTTTTTGTTATCTAAATTCAGGACACGGCAGAAAGAGCTTTACATATGACTTTCAAGCACGATCATTACTAACGGTATTCTAACCTCGAGTTGTTTCTCTTTTGTTTCTTTTTTGAGTCACTGTCCTATTATAAACTTTGACCTTTTCGAAAAGCTAAGGATTGTCTACCCAAGGAATAGATTCCTTAACTTCGTAATGTATTTAGCCTTTTAACTTTTTTTATTCGAGCGTCACTGATGCTTTTTTTGTAGACTTAACTCGTGTCTGGCGTACATCATTTTAATTCTGGTATCTTTTTATAAACACATTTATTCAAAAACCAGTTGTTGGCATGACACGGGTTATGTTCTTCTCATATATGTTATGATGGTATGATACTAAACCCCTAACGGGAAGGATTGTGCCTGATGTTCATATGATGAAATCATAATCTTTCAGTCAGTTTAATTGAAGTCTGGAGCGGGCATGTCAGTTAACTGCTAGTAGTCTGTTGTTATTTATGTATTATTGTAATTTGGTTTATTTTCTTTGGTTACATCTTCTGACATCAGACTCGGACTTCTCTTGGACTGAATTTTAATGTGCGTATTGTTATGCGTTTACTTTTCTACATTGGCTAGAGGTATAGGGGGAGGGTTGAGATCTCACAAACATGTTTAACCCCGCCGCATTTTTGCGCCTGTCCCAAGTCAGGAGCCTCTGGCCTTTGTTAGTCTTGTATTATTTTAATTTTAGTTTCTTGTGTACAATTTGGAAATTAGTATGGCGTTCATTATCACTGAACTAGTATATATTTGTTTAGGGGCCAGCTGAAGGACGCCTCCGGGTACGGGAATTTCTCGCTACATTGAAGACCTGTTGGTGACCTTCTGCTGTTGTTTTTTTTCTATGGTCGGGTTGTTGTCTCTTTGGCACATTCCCCATTTCCATTCTCAATTTTATACCTTTTTATATATATATTTTTTTAAAGTGTGCACAGGTTTATAAACTTCTGAATTAAGAAATTCTTCGGCAAAACTAAGTTTCCCTGTAGAATGTTTGAATTGATTTAAGTAAAATCAGGAAATCCTTAAAGTTTGAGATGTTTTATGAGACCAAAATAAGTCTCTTCATAAGAGGTCATAATCAATTGCATGCCACAGGTTTCACCGCATACAACATCTAACATGAGTAAAGACAGCTTCAAATACGAGTCGGATATGATAGATAAAATAAATGCATCCTGAATTCCAGATTATAAAGCAAACTGAGTGCATAAAATATTGCGATAGGTTTGTGCAATTTGCATAAGTCATCTGGTTAGTAGGATTGCCAAAGGGTTATAATCGAAAAAAAATATATGTGCATTCCCAAGTGATAAATATAATAGTCGAACTTTAAAATAGCTATTCAAATAGAAGCTGTAAATATATGCTTTCAACTGGCTTCTTCTTTTCACAGTCAATTATTTCAATTCAAAAGCAAACACAAATTCAGCAACAATCTTTTGGTGACCCGGCAGTCAGCGGTCTTAGGTTCATGTATTGCTTTTCTTTTTTTAAAGAAAGCAACTTGTTTTCACATAGGGGCATTATTTATGCTATATTATTATATAAGTGAAATACGGTTTTCTGTCGTACAAGAGTTGCATCGTTCGTCGATATCATATTTGCGTGGTTCATGGATTCATAACGATTTCAGTGATTTGAATATAGTCTACAGTGTTTGTTTGTAATGTCTCTTGTTAGCGCGACATGCAAACGATATTTATCTTGCGTGTCAAGTCTTGTTTTTGATTCGCACTTAAATGTGGATTTATATATTTAAACTTTTCATTTTTAATTAACCCATTTTAGGATTACCTTATTTCACACATATATAATTATGTTCATATAAATGTATAAGTATATAAACAAACAGTTAATGGCCTATTTACAATAACTGACTGGCCCGTGTCATTTCTATCAGGACACAGGCATGTTGGTCTGCCAAACGAGATCGCTTAACTAGAACAATAAATATTATTTTTTATCGTTATGAAACCAAAAGTATTTATTCCAGGCCACTGAACTGTATACTAATTAATGTTTTCATTATTTATTTCTTTTTAAGTGTTTAATTGATTTATTATTATAATGTTAATGGCAGTATATGCTACATGTATGATGAATTAGTAACTTCATAAAACACGCAAACTTACATAATTAACATATTATATACGTTACATGTATATATATTTCTGTTATAATGTACCTTGTATGACATCTTTTTCTTGTTGTTCTCAAAGTTGTATACCGTAGTTCAATAGCATATAAAGACACCACTTTGCTGCACAATACTGAACTTTGAAACAAATTGATTTGATTGAGTTTTGCACTCGTTTTGAATATAGAATTTGAAAATATTTGAAAATAGATCCTTAACATGCATAATAAATCATAGTTCGATATCCTTTTATATTACTTATTATTTTTATTTATTTAAGCTATTTTTGGAAAATCACCAGCAGTTTTAAGTAATTATGAAAAATTTCTGAAATTAGAAGGTATTTTATAAAATCACTGTACCATGACTAGGGATTTTGTAAAATCCCTTCATGATTGAACCGTATAAAGCACATACACAGTTGTCATAAGGGAACAATCAATAACTTTGCATGGTATGGTTCAAAAAAGAAATTCTAATCCCCAATTTGTTGAAAAAAGAAGTGTAGTCAAGGCTTTGAAGCTAATGCATACCTTATAGTGTTTAATTTTGAAAAAAAAATAATTTGAACGTCGAAAAACTAAAAACAAATGTTTGCACTCAAAGCGCGCGGAAAAGATTTCCGACTCCAACAGAAACCCCCCCCCCCTTTTAGGTTAATTAACCTCCTCTTTATTGTATTAGAGATGTGTTTTTTTCTAAATTAGAATATAATGTTTGAACTATCTTTTCGAACATATATCCGATTTACCTGTTAAAACCTTTTGAGGTACAGTGATTTTGAATAAAATATATATATAGACTAACACATATCACAAATTACCGAAATTGTTTTGCATGCATGGTGTAGTTTGGATGACATCAATATACACCTACCCTACACCTACGTTTGACCCAAAATTATTTTATTCATCACTTTTGTTACCACAACAGCCACATTTTACATGACTTAAGAAGCCAAGTCAAGCATATTTGACAGTGCTTGGTAAAAGATACGAATCACAAAAACAAAATTTGAAATTACATTCAGATATTTTTTTTCTAGAACATCACCATGTTGCAGACATATGCATGGAGATTAAATACTTGTTTGCATTGATTTGGATCGCAACACGCGTACGCCTAAACTCACCCATGAATTCGGGACACAGGCACTTGTTTAAAAAAAAAAAATTCTGTATACATTAATATAACACGCAAGACGTGCCTGTGATACGGGATTCGACATTTATTATCAAGAGACTCATGGAATCGACTTAATGATAGGCGACTCGGACGATAGCATTATTATAGATATAAAGCACTTATTGTTCGCTTGCTTTATTGTCCGCTAGCTTCAGCCTGGTTATAAAGCTTACAACTTTTCAAACTTTGGCATGCACCAAACACAAAATTGATATTGATTTGAATTTCTGTTTTTTTCTTCTTTCTAACCGGCAGACAAACTCATAGGCGGATCGAGGGGAAGGTGCCCCGGATCTTCTTATGCAGCCTAACTTATGATAAATGCAGACGGTCATTCCAAAAATAAACAGCCCTTTACAAAATATTATAATGTTTTGAGATTATCAAAATAGAAAATATCCCATTTTTACTTTTAATAAAGAAGAAGATTATTGATGTATGTATAACTGTATATAAAAATGAGACAGCAAGCCAACAACACAAAAAAAAAAGGATAAAACAATATAATTTTTTGTATCAATGTTATAATTTCCAATATGTCCGAAGATTTCAAGGTATTTTTTCATTGTAATAAAACACAAGTTGAACTCTGTCAAAACTTCAAAAGCTTAAAGAAATATTGTCTCTGTTGTCTGCGTTTTGTATAATATATTGCAAATTTTTGTGAATAATGGAATATGTTATATATATGTGGATTGATGTTTAGACGAGTTGTATATATATATATATATATATATATATTGGGAAAATACCCAAATGCTATAAAGAAGAATAAATTAATTGATTGTTATATAGTATTAGAATAAGAAGATGTATTTGCTGATTTGACAACTATGTATCAGAGACCAAAGGATGTAGGAGGTTAGCAACTGATGACACTGGAAACCTTTAGCAATCAGTAAAATCCATTTTAACCAAAATCCCATGGTAATGGTCGATCCTATGGGATTTTGCCCTGTCCCATGGGATATTGAAAATGCTATGTTTTTATAAATCAAATAGCAAAATAAATATAATAGTAACATTAGAAAACCAATGAAATTATTGAATCCCATGTAATTCCGCACATTTTATAAGTATTCACTGTTTATAGACTGTGTGGAGTCCTCTGTAAGGTGACATGTACGGTTCATACTTTTTAGTTTTTGAACACTATTGTGTGGCTCAGTTATGTGGCTAATTGGTTTGTTTTCTCATGAAAAGTTATAATTAATACGTGAATACATTCAAATATAGATTTATGATTTCGTTTTTGCTTTTCGAAAGTAAGCGAGTTACAATAGATTTAAATTGTAAACTGGTGCATACTAGTCTATCACATTAACAAGTTAATATTTTTTTAATAGAATAAAGAATTAAAATAACACGTGAATATTCTCATTATATAAAACATTAAAGTCGAATTACATAAGCTGGAAAAGAGAGGAATAACAACAATTCTTGTTAGCTAACACTGACATGGTTTAGTTTGTATATATTTTATTGTTTATAATGACAAATGAATCAGACACAAGTTTCATAACACAGTAAGGCCATAGTTGTATTTTTCTATGTTTTATGTCAGCTTGCATGTATGTTTTTTATGTTTTAAGTTTGAAAAGTATAAAAGAACATTAAAAATATATATAATCATGATAAACATAGGTGCACTTTATAATAAAATAAATGTTTACAATCATCATTTGCTTCAAAATAATAAAAGCAGCAACTCCATTAACTGATTTGTGGTTTTCTGCATACAATTCTGAACAGGTATAATTCTGATGTTCAAAGTTTGCTTGTAGCTGAGATGTATGCATTGTAGTGTGTGAATTTCTTTCTGACTGGGTGATAATGTTTAGAAATTTACCGAGAAAAACTTATTTAAATCACAGAAGACCTAACGTTTTCTGCAAAATTTATTCATAAATATTCACGATAAAAAAATATTCAACTAACATGTGACAATTATATAACACTATAGTCAAGGTTAACTTCGCTTATGTATAGGCACCAAACATAAAAAATGTCAATCAAGAAACCATCAAATTATAATACACAAAACAAAAAAAAAAACAAAAACATACAAAAAAAAGGACAAAATTAGATTAATCAAAACAAAACTAAAACAAAATAAACCAAGTACAACTAGTAATCATTTATAAGAAAATGTCTCAAATTCACCAACGAGTATAATTTGATCATTTTATATAAAATAAATATTTGACTTCAGTGTTGCACTTTACATTCCCGTCTAGCATATGCACGAAGGAGGTTACATCAGCATAATATTCTTAAAAACGTATATAAGCTCCTTGGTCATATCAACATACGCAGACCAGATGCTCCGCAGGGCGCAGCTTTATACGACCGCAGAGGTTGAACCCTGAACGGTTGGGGCAAGTATGGACACAACATTCAAGCTGGATTCAGCTCTAAATTTGGATTGTGATTAAATAGTTGACACAGCATAGGTTTCTGACACAGAATGAATGTGGTCTAATGAACTTAAATTTTTTTTTTTGCCTTTGAGCAATTCACTATGCTGTTGAATATATATCCTCTCAAAAAAATGTTTGAAGAAATTTTCTTTTTATTTATGAAATCTGAAATGAGAAAAATTTAACCCCCCCCCCCCATTTTTTTTCACATCCCCCTTTCCCTTTTTCCAAAACTGATCTCAATTCAAATTTCTAATGGAGTTTGCAACAATAACTACTCATTTAAATGCATCATAAAATATTAAAATGTAACAAAAAGTGCTTGTTATCACTGAATGGTAAAGATTGTTTTAATTTATCAGTTGGTAGTAAAAGTGAATATACATTGTATATTGTATAAAACAATGATTTAAGTTGACTCAACTACTATTCTGGACAAAGAAAGATAACTCCAATCAATTGAAAATTTCTTGCTATTGCACAATATTGTGCAATTAGATATTTCTTGCTATTGCGCAATACTGTGCAATTGAAAATATTTGCTATTGCACAATACTGTGCATTTGAAGATTTCTTGCTATTGCGCAATACTGAGCAATTGAAAATTTCTTGCTATTGCACAATACTGTGCAATTGAAGATTTCTTGCTATTGCTGAATACTGTGCAATTGAAAATTTCTTGCTATTGCACAATACTTAATATAATAATTTTGGATCCTGATTTGAACCAACTTGAAAACTGGGCCTATAAACAAAAATCTAAGTACATGTTTAGATTCAGCATATCAAAAAAGCCCAAGAATTCAATTTTTGTTAAAATCAAATTTAGTTTAATTTTGGACCCTTTGGACTTTAATGTAGACCAATTTGAAAACGGGACCAAAAATTAAGATTCTACATACACAGTTAGATTTGGCATATCAAAGAACCCCAATTATTCAATTTTTGATGAAATCAAACTAAGTTTAATTTTGGACCCCGATTTGGACCAACTTGAAAACTGGGCCAATAATCAAAAATCTAAGTACATTTTTAGATTCAACATATCAAAGAACCCCAATTATTCAATTTTTGATGAAATCAAACTAAGTTTAATTTTGGACCCTTTGGACCTTAATGTAGACCAATTTGAAAACGGGACCAAATATTAAGAATCTACATACACAGTTAGATTTAGCATATCAAAGAACCCCAATTATTCAATTTTTGATGAAATCAAACAAAGTTCAATTTTGGACCCTTTGGGCCCCTTATTCCTAAACTGTTGGGACCAAAACTCCCAAAATCAAACCCAACTTTCCTTTTATGGTCATAAACCTTGTGGTGAAATTTCATAGATTTCTATTTACTTATACTTAAGTTATGGTGCGAAAACCAAGAATAATGCTTATTTGGGCCCCTTTTTGGCCCCTAATTCCTAAACTGTTGGCACCTCAACTCCCAAAATCAATCCCAACCTTCCTTTTGTGGTCATAAACCTTGTGTTTAAATTTCACTGATTTCTATTTACTTATACTAAAGTTATTGTGTGAAAACCAAGAATAATGCTTATTTTGGCCCTTTTTTGGCCCCTAATTCCTAAACTGTTGGAACCAAAACTCCCAAAATCAATCCTAACCTTCCTTTTGTGGTCATAAACCTTGTGTCAAAATTTCATAGATTTCTATTCACTTAAACTAAAGTTATAGTGCAAAAACCAAGAAAATGCTTATTTGGGCCCTTTTTGGCCCCTAATTCCTAAAATGTTGGGACCAAAACTCCCAAAATCAATCCCAACCTTCCTTTTGTGGTCATAAACCTTGTTTCAAAATTTCATCGATTTCTATTCACTTTTACTAAAGTTAGAGTGCGAAAACTAAAAGTATTCGGACGACGACGACGCAAGACGACGACGACGCCAACGTGATAGCAATATGCGACGAAAAATTAAATTTTTTGCGGTCGTATAAAAAGCTTCTGGTCAATTCTACACACACAGAAAAAATATATTCAGGCGGAACAAAAGTCTATTTGCTATTTTTGACTGTTTCTGATTTTATTATTTTTGCATGGGGAAATAACTCCCGTATAGGACAAACTGTATCCCTGTCTTCATAAAGAAAGTTGTATGAGTACGGTGTAGTGTGCTTGATAAAACCATAGTTTACACGTTTATGGTCAAAATAGGATTGCAAGAAAGGTTGTTGCAAAATGAAAATTCATAAAGTTTTCGCTAATTCAGACTGTCAAAACATGAAACATGCTCTTTCCATACACGAAGTGTGTATGGACATGTCAAATAATCTAAACTTGGAAACAAAGTCATTACAATTGGAAAATGGACTATTGTAACTCATATTGATCAATCGAATCGCGTAAAATTTTATAGCACACCAAAAAAAAAAGTTTGCATTATAATTTGTGTAAGGGGTTAATTGTTTATTAAGAGAAAATTACAAAGAATGATTTCTTTTAATTACGACACATCCATTTAAACAATTGTGTTTTTGTTATATGAATACTAAAAATTACAATTTTTCGAAACGTTTTGTACACATTCAGAATTATAATGGAGTTGTAACTGTGTAAGTCATTATAAAATTTAATCCTTAACATTTTATTGTCACAACACTTTCCGATATTAAAACATGTTTTATACTGTTTAAAACGGTTATTGCATCTACGCAGCAACTGTAAGTATTTATTTTACAATTTGTTATTTTTATTGAAAATCCATCGATACGTCACTTGTGACACAGCACGACAATAATCGATCATCTTCAATATGGTTATCTCATGAAAAACATGTCAATCCTTCCCAGGACCCTTGGGTGAGGGTTGCACAACCAGTCTTCCTTGTAACATTTATCACAAGTTCAGTATTAAACATGATGGTGATGATGGATTACTGTTATTGTTCAGTGGCACATATTACATCATATCGGGATTGAAAATGTTAATTAATGTGATGTCTATACATTTGAACCCTGCTTTGTACTAGACCCCGATGATAATCAGAGCCAGATTTTGTATGTACTAGACTAGGTCGCAAGGTAACAGTATACTTGAATGCTTGACACTCTAGATATACACCGAATCATTATTCTTATTTTGATCTGACCAGTTGCTTCCTCTTACTCTGAATCCCGCGTGCTAAGCAGTGAAGACCATATGGTATGTTTAAATCTTTGTTCTTGGAATGATTACTATATACATTGTGTAATTCAATAGCACAAGTTATCTACATAGGCAGTTGTATATACTAGTAACCAGAAGACACCGGCATGAGAACTAGTTTTTGTTTTTCAAAGTTGCACATATTACTATTATATACAACAGATTCACGGTAGGTATAGTGTCCGGCTAGGATCGTGGTTTTTCGAGTGATTTGGTCCATTTTTTTCGAGTGTAGTTCTGGCTTTTTCGAGTGATAAAACATGCGATAAGTTCGGATATTTTGTAATTATAACAGTTTTTAACATTACTACCCATCTTGTATTGAATACTATATATGTTTTGATCATCAATATTGCACAATTTCCTTGTATTTAATCCAAAAAAAATCAGTTTGTTATTGTCCGGGTTTTTTCGAGAGCAACTGTGGTTTTTAGACAAATAGTTCGGGTTTTTTTTTTTACAGAAAATTTGAATAAGAAAAAAGTTATTCTAGACTTTAAAAACTGACTTTTTTTAGTTTATAACTGTAATTAAGTGAAGGACAATATCATATATTCCCAATAAGTTATCAAAAACATATCAAAGTGAATCTTTTTTCAATTTAATGCAAATTTTTTGTGTGGAGAGCGTTATACAACTTCTTTCCAGTGTTCATTTAGAAATTACTCGACCCTTAACAAAACGGTATCTAGAACATAATGCAGGGAACTCATATTCATTTTAACTTCATTTCATGCTACTTTTTATTTTACAGTTAATAATATTTCTTGTGGTGAACTCCGGAGACTAATAAAAGAAACCTATTTATAAAAAAAAAAACCATAAAAAACACACTCGCTTAATCCACCCCATTTTTATTGCCATTGAACACAAAACTTTAACAAAAATTCAGATAAAATCAACAATGAAATGAATAGTTCATTAGCCTAAATATGACACTTAAGCTATGATAGACAAATACAAAATATGCATAGCATATGCTATCACCAGCTAGATTGTCCAGTGTTTCGAACGACACCAGGAACAGCATTGTAATGTTTTGATTAATATTAATATTTTCCACTTTTTAGACACTTTTCTTTGATTGAAAGGAAGTTTTCATGGTATTTAGTTGCTGTATGATCAATTATTACATCTGCATAATCAGATTCCTCCTCGCAGTTGTAGCATTTAAGTCATTTTCGGTTGCCATTTCTTAAACAATAAAATAAATAATACAAGATACAAGACAAAAAGTTAATGAAATATCTAAGTTAAATACTCTTTTAAAAACAAACATATATCTAATCTTATACAATATATGTTTATATGTACGTTTCAATTCGAACTGTCTATGCTTACGTTCCGGACCATATGAGTATTAGGACCATACGCGTATGGTCACGATCATATACGAATACTCATATGGTCAAACTGTACGCGTGTGGTCGGACCATATAATAGATAAAGGAAGATGTTGTATGAGTGCCAATGAGACAACTCTCCATCCAAATTACAATTTATAAAAGTAAACCATTATAGCTCAATGTACGGCCTTCAACACGGGACATTGGCTCATACCGAACAACAAGCTATAAAGGGCCCCAAAAATAACTACAGTAGTAGTTCAAAACTACTGTGCATCAGATGAGTACATACTCATATGGTTATTAACGAACCGGACCATATGAGTAGTGGGACCATATAGGTATACATAATAACGGTTCAATACTACAATAAACTTATCTATAACAATGACGGTTACATGAAATGTATTAATTTTATAGTACAAAGGCTACCCAAAACAGCACAAGTTACAAGTTGAAACTCATTGTCTTTCAATTAATTGTCTTAATCTGGGTGTATCTGTTTTCTGTCCGTCTCTAGTATCAATTATTAGACTCTTAATCATATCGACTTTTTTTGTCAGTTAGAAAAACAGTTGGACTCTTGTTTAACAGTTATAGGAAGATGTGGTATGAGTGCCAATGTGACAAATAACAATTTATAAAAGTAAACAGTAACAGTTCATTAACACATTTTTTGGAAGTTATCTTCCAAGTTGACATTTTGCTGTTCAGTAATAGTTATCCCATAAGGTCCAAATACTTATATGGTCCGGAACACTCACATTAGATTGTTGGTATCACGTATATACTGTACATGCAATTTATAAGATGTGAGCAAAAGAATATATATATAAATGAACGATACTTGTTTATAAAATGCAAGTGTTGATAAACCATGTGCCTTGAAAGTACTTAATTTGAGCCTTTATTTTATAGTTCTTAAACGTAAACACATAACATTTTTAGCTATAAGAAATGTGTATAATCACCCGATAAAAAAAGGACACACTCGAAAAAGCCCGGACATGAAAAATTGAATTTTGTCTCAAACCAATAACATTAATAGTTTTTGTAAAGTGACTGTATATCTACGGATATATAGATTCCATGTATGCATTTTCGTCGACATTTGCATTGGTATGTGTAAGAAAATGGCTTTATTTAGTATTTTGGAATAAAAGCATTTTTAGGCTAAATTTAACTTTTTTAACGAAAAGCAATGTCAGAATGATACTATCTTTATATCTCAAATACTAATATATAATGTATAACCTTAAATATCAAAGTTAAGCTTTTATATCACGGCCGTCTTGTTAGAAAAGAAGTCTGTTTGTTTACATTTTTGATCATATTCACTCGAAAAAAAGTGGTCACACTCGAAAAAGCTCGATCAAATCACTTGAAAAACCACGATCCTAGCAGGACACTATACCTACCGTGAGATTACAGAGACTTATCTAAATCCGTCTGCAATTGTGTGTCAGTTTTGCAGTTGTAATTCATTTATGATCATTTATATAAATCCTGATATACTTGGAAATGGACGAAATAGTATAAAAAAGAGTAAAATGGACTTCACATTCTAAACATTTTGTATTTCTTGTTTAAATAAAATCTAAATAGAAATTGATTCTCAATACAAATCTAGGAATAAAGCATCGTAACAAACAAAAGACAATTAAAAAGGCAATATAAACACGAAGCGCAGTGAGGACCCACAATTCCGAGAAGTTTTGCCAAATACAGTTAAGGTATTCAAGTACAGTTATTGTATTCAAATACAGTTAAGGTATTCAAGTACAGTTATTGTATTCAAATACAGTTAAGGTATTCCTTGTTTCATTTTTAAGTTTCAAAGAAATTGCTTGTCTTTAGAATGACTCGTGAGCCAGTACAATTCACCAAATGTCTAAAGAAATAATACCATACATTAGTCTGGTCTTATACAAAAGCTAAAAAATATAGAGTTTTTGCTATAAACACAGAAACTGCTAATATTCCGCGTCAAGGTACAAATAAATCCTTGGTGGACTGGGACAACATAATTTTAATCTGTACTATACAAAGGCGTATTTTGATCCTCCTGAATATCATATGCACCAGCAAACACTAATAAGGTTGTTTCAAGGGGTCGCTGGCAAAGAAGCAATTAATGCAGCATCCAACGAAAGGCCCAAAAGTGTACATACTAGTATATACATGAGGATGTTAATACAGTTGCCACCACCACTGTGTAATATCACCATCAGCTATAGATTCCTAGCCTGGTTATCCCTCTGTTCATTTTCGACGTCAAAGGACAGAACTGTATACATATATACAAAAAATGTACCAAATTTTGGTATCCAGGTAGCTGTATATGTATGTAGTGATGTTGTTGCAGTATAGACCCTTGATAAAAGGTTTTGTTCAAGTGTGAGAGTAATTGTATTTTTTTTAGATTGATATATATTTTTCTTTGAAATGATTATAGATGTATGTGTCTATTGTGTCAATTTATATGGCCAAGGTCGATAAGTATAGGCGACAGCAGTCAGGTACCGATGTTCAAATCACATAAATCGATAAGGAAAAACAGAAATCAAAGTAACAAACAAAAAAAGAAGGATTTGCATGAAATTCAAAGGCTGCAAAAGCAGGTGTTTCGACAGGTTGGAGTTTCCTTTTATGCATGCATCACCCACCGTGCGAATTCATACTTAGTCAAAATGTGACAATCGAGAATAGCACAAAAATCATTCAAGGTACTTTTTACATATTCATGAAACAAGTTGCATGGACCATTAATTTTGATTGTCTGAAATTAAATATCAAGGACTATATGTATTATTAGCTAGTATATCATATTATCATATGTTGTAGTACATGTCTCTTTTTGTGGGTAGAACAAAATTAATGAATATTTAAAACCTTTTCTCCACTTTCTACTATAGACGTATATTTTATCATCTTTGTCCTTGTCTATTATTTTTTCTTTAAATAATGTAGCGAGGCAGTTGCTTCATCGCCACAAAGGAATAGACAGGGGATGAAGAATTTGTCATAAGGGGCTGGGCCCATGAGGACTGCCATTAGAGGGTCCCGCTTTAGTGATTTCCTAAATAATCAATCGAATTGTTCCCACAAAAGGGGTGCCCGGGCCCACGCCCGTCTAAGTCTGTCTGATCGATGCGACCGGAGAAAGAGAAGAAAGATACTTGTTGAAGTATTCTATTGGAAGGGACAATATATATATTTTTTTTATGCAATACCTCATTGTATTTTAGCAGACAGGCTATGAAAACAGACGACGACTTGTTACATCATTTGAACAAGAAGGAAAAGCTATCTACCAGTCGCCGGAAATCTATTGGACCATAGTGAACATTGGTTTATTGCAGTAGTAACATATGTAGTTGATTCAAACTAATCTTAAGGTCTGGTAATTTTGTATTTTCATTTGAATAAATTGTTATATTCACTTATTTTTATTTGTATTTATCATTTCAAGTGTAAATTTATTAACACAAAGCAGACACGAACCAAAATAATAATAATCACAACCTATATACTATTTACTTAGTCAAAGGGGTATAACTACAATTATTACTAATTCGATTTAATATTTTGCAACAAATTTTTCTGATTCAGATCTAGACGAGGAAACTGACACAGGGTTAGGTAAACCACAGATGTAATACCTCTCTGGGTAAACATACAAACCAAAAGTCCGATACTTAATTCTAGGGGGACTAGGTTATAATAGTGAAGAGGCGCTGGAATATGTCATTTATAAAATTTCATGATATTACCAAAGTTCGAGAAATTAAAATAAAATATATTTAACAAGGTTGCAGGTTAAACCATAAGATTTATCAAATGTCCATTTTTTCATAGATTCGAGTATAACGAATTTTCATAGAATCTTCGATTGTGAGCAAGAAGATTCACAAATAGATGACCATCAATGAATTTAGGGATCGACTTACGAACGGTTTCAACTTTTTTTATGACGCTGTGAAACTATATATCATGAACCTTTGTAGCATGTTTACATTTTACATCTTTGTGAGATTTTTTCATTGCCTACAACACTAGTGTCTTTTACATTTACTCGTCATTCACGACGTGTATCAAACGTAATGTTTATAGAGCCAATTTCTTCGTATGAAACAATTTCCTCTAATAAAGCAGTGCAATGTATTCATTAGATTCCTGTAAGTCTTGCATATACTGTTGGTTCTATTCCTCACTTAACATGCCTATTCCGGAACCACTAACACATCGTTTGATGCATATTTGAGAAAAGACATGTATCAATTTTTTTGGACTAATTTATTTCATAGGCGAGTTTGGAAAGACCCTAGATACTTATTGCGAAAGAAAGATGCACTTAGAAGTGATCCTAGAAGACGTAAATGTGTTTATCATCGGAGGGATTTAATACCCAAGTGTGTGATTGAGCTAGTGGAACAGTGGTTTCCAAACTTATCAGGAAAATAAATACATGGGTTACATAACATGCATTAGGGAATACTAACTTAGAAATAAAAGCGCCGATTAGAAATATACTGAATAGACACGATGCATTATTTGGTGTTTATATATATCTGATATATGGATGCTAATAGTTCCGCTGACTCTTAAGGTCAGCAGCATGTATACTTCCTGTGTAAACAATAACAATAAAAGCTCGCCTTAAGCATGTTAAGATGTCAGTTTGGGAAATACAAAGTTTGAAAATATTTACAACCTTGCTATTTCTATAAAAACAGGTATTTTTTCAGCAATATTTGACAAGGGTGTGTTGTTGTTCCCTTCTTGAGTACTAAATACATGATGTATGTGAATTAAAATGAAAATAAAAGAAATATGTGAAAAACTGTGCTTTAATTTGGAAAAACTGAAAGAAAACCTCATAAACCATGATATTTTTCATTGGCAGCTATTAATCCTATTTGTAACTTAAGACCGGACTTTCAATTATCTCGAAAACTATATTAGAGAGAGACAAATTATAAACAACAGAGTAAGATATATAAGTAAATAAAGTGAAGGAAAGTGTAAATCGATTCCTTATTTGGGTTATTGTCCTAACATGACATGACCATTAAAAAAATAGTATGTGAAAGGACATGATTCATACTTGGCCAGAATTGTAAAAGATTGTGGCCAGTGTGGTAAATACATGTCAGTATTGTGTGCTTTGTCAGGTTATATACAAAAGCTCCTGTGAGTCTATTGTACCAAAAAAGATGAAGGGACGTGTTTGTATGTCTGCAAGCAAAATGATGCTCCCTCAGTATAACTTATTTGTTTCTAATACATTTTTAGCTCATCTGGCCCGAAGGGCCAAGTGAGCTTTTCTCATCACTTTGCGTCCGGCGTCCGGCGTCGTCGTCGTCGTTAACTTTTACAAAAATCTTCTCCTCTGAAACTACTGGGCCAAATTTAACCAAACTTGGCCACAATCATCATTGGGGTATCTAGTTAAGAAAATGTGAGGCGTGACCCGGCCAACCAACCAAGATGGCCGCCATGCCTAAAATAGAATATAGGCCAGGGGTAAAATGTAGATTTTGGCTTATAACTCTGAAACCAAAGCATTTAGAGCAAATCTGACATGGGGGTTAAATTGTTTATTAGGTCAAGATCTATCTGCCCTGAAATTTTCAGACAAATCAGACAACCCGTTGTTGGGTTGCTGCAACCAAATTAGTAATTTTAAGGAAAGTTTTGCAGTTTTTGGTTATTATCTTGAATATTATTATAGATAGAGATAAACTGTAAACAGCAATAATGTTCAGCAAAGTAAGATCTACAAATAAGTCAACATTATAATAAAATTGTCATTTGACCCCTCAAGGAGCTATTGCCCTTTATTGTCAATTTTTAACCATTTTTCAAAAAATTTAGTATTCTTTTAAAAAAATCTTCTCCTCTGAAACTACTAGGCCAAATTTAACCAAACTTGGTCACTATCATAATTGGGGTATCTAGTTCAAAAATGTGTGGCGTGACCCGGTCAACCAACCAAGATGGCCACCATGGCTAAAAATAGAACATAGGGGTAAAATGTAGATTTTGGCTTATAACTCTGAAACCAAAGCATTTAGAGCAAATCTGACATGGTTTAAAATGATTATTAGGTCAAGATCTATCTGCCCTGAAATTTTCAGACAAATCAGACAACCTCTTGTTGGGTTGCTGCCCCCAAATTAGTAATTTTGAATAAAATTTTGCAGTTTTTGGTTGTTATCTTGAATATTATTACAGATAGAGACAAACTGTAAGCAGCAATAATGTTCAGCAAAATAAGATCTACAAGTAAGTCAACATGACCAAAATTGTCAATTGACCCCTTAAGGAGTTATTGCCCTTTTTTTAGAAAATATTTTCTACTGTAATGACTGGGCCAAGTTCATTATAGATAGAGATAATTGTAGCAACAAAAATGTTCAGTAAAGTAAGATCTACAAACACATCACCATCTCCAAAACTCAATTTTGTCATGAATTTATCTGTGTCCATTGTTTAATATGCACAAAGACCAAGGTGAGCGACACAGGCTCTTGAGAGCCTCTAGTTATAATAGGTATGATGAATTCGTTACTTGCTAGTGATTCATTAGAACCTTACTTTTTTTTCTAATAGAATGATGAATTCGTTACTTTCTATTAATTCACAGAACCTTTGAGCGCAAATTTACGATTTTTAATACAATGTATCATATAATTAAATCATCTAAGTTACCTTCCCTCCTGAATCACAAACCAAAATTGTTTTTCAATTGTACAACCGAATTTTATCATATGGCATACGCTTCTATAGACGATTTTTCAGATAATTATCACAAACAGAACGTTGTAAAACAAAATATTGCAAACCTGTATTATGAAAGTCAACTTTAAAAATAGTAGCTTTTGGATGAAGTTTGTAATTAGTAAAGTGAAATGTTCAACGTACTGTAAGATGTCTCAAATCGTCAAAAGAACAAACACGTTTCTGAATATGGTGTATTATCTTAGCGCAGTATCATCATAACGATGCTATATTTTTCTCAAATCAAAACCAAGTCGGCGGTGTGCTCGTCTCGAGATCCGAGCACAGTCACTTTTCTGAGACGAGAGTCTGTGGATCCGAGGATAATGGATAGCCCGTTCAAAATTAGAAATACCGACTAATGTAATATTTACCTATGGGTTTTAAGCTCTAGGCAATCGTATCCACAAACTTAAAATATTAAAATAATTGGATGTTGTATTATTACCAATAATTAGACAACTAGCTGTAAAGACTAAACATGCTACTAGTTATAGAAAAAAGAACAATTATCCTCGTTGATTGAAGTTATTTTGTTTTTTTCTATTACATTTGCCTAACAAACAACAATTAACAGCCAGCGTTCTAAAACAAAATATTAAAGGAAGTAAAAGGTATAAAACTATTTATTTTATATGTTAAAGAGTTCTGTGTACAAAAAGAAAGAAAAAAATATTTACACACATAAAATATACACTGAGGAAAAAAAATATTAAAATTCTATTGTTCACAAACTGCAGTTTCGGATGAAGCCACGTTATATGAAAATATGGTATAGTTTAATTGTTAACAACATGCACAACTACCTATAAATATTAACTTTAACTTCACTATTAACGTACCACAAAAGATGATAGGTTGGATGTACATAGGTATATGCGTTTTTCTGTTCTTCATTATTTTAGTTCTACCGACGTAACCAAAATTCTTAGAATATTCCAGAAAACAAAGGAATATTATCTAAACCACTCTCTTTATATTGTTGAAGTGACAATATCTGATTTGAAAATGCATCAGACGCGGCAAGAATGGACCCTCCAACCCACGCCGAGAAAGCACGATCTGGAGGCGCAGAGATTTGAATCTTTATAGACGGAGGAGCTAGCGATGCCAGGCCATTTTTGAGTCTGTCTCCAAAACCAGGTGTCAATGTGACTCCTCCTGCTAGAACCACGTTGTGATAAAGGTCTTTGCGCACATCCATGTCACATTTCATTATGGAGCTGTATACTAAATCATGTAAACCAGGGGTCTCTATACCAATAAGCTCAGGTTCAAATAAAGGCTCCGTACACCTGAAGCGCTCTTTATCAAGGACTATTTTCTTTCCATCGGAAAAAGTATAGTTTTGCTCAAGCGACGAATCGGACAAGGTCATATCCTTTTCGAAATCCAAACTCACATATGAATGTTTTTCTCGCACATCTTTTAATAAGGCTGATGCGTATTCTTCCGTAGGTATGAAAGAATATCCTTTCTCTGTTAAAAGTTGAGCTAGACAGCTATCTAAATCTCGACCCCCTAGATTTAAGCTTGTCATCCCTTCCGAAAGCAAGACCCCTTCATAGATTGGAACAACGTGACTAAGTGAGTCACCACAACTACAAACAATGCCGGTTTTTCTACCAGAGGCCCAAAGTGAGAGAACAGCATCGACTGCAATCTGCATGCCCGCAACCTGAAACTTTTCGAATAAAATTTCATACATTTTATTTCTGTTTTTCGTATTATCTTCAGCACTTCCAGTCACCAAAAACGTATTCTCCTTCGGATCAACTTTCAGTGCTGATGTAAACATGAAATCCCATACTTTTTCCATGTCATCCCAGTCGTCCACTATTCCTCTATGGATTGGATACTTCAATGATAAACCTTCTCGTTTATGTAATGCATCCTCTCCAATAAATGAGGCTTCTTTCTTATCAGACTACAATTAAAATGAATACAAAAATCATTATTTGTGTTTTAATATAATTATAGTAACACAATTTCCGTAGATATGTTGTTGCATATTGCAAAGTACATTTGTAAACTTTTCTAGCAATGTGTTTACTATCCACATAGCAAAATGCACATTGCTAGAAAACAAAGAAATATTGATGCCAACGAAAACGTTAATAATGTAATACAAAAAGACAGGAAATACGAAAAAAGATTTGAAAACATTTAAAATTTTAATCTGCTAATCGAGTCCCTGTGGGTAAATGTTGAGATCACACTCACCTGTTATTTTCAGGTGACCTTTAATTTATTTTACATCCCAGTTGTTACTTACGAGTAGGGATACTAATGGTAAGACATATGTCCTGCGGTGACTTCAGAACATGTACATGATCGTCACACCAACAGTATTTCGTATGTGGATTGATTGTAAGAAGTACTTTTTATAATTATTATAGGAATTTGATACATATACATTAAGATTCATTGATGAATGGGGTATGAGTATTTAACGCCTGGTGACAAATTTTACGCAAACGTGTATTAACGGTAAAGTGTTGATGTGATGTGAATATATAAGAGCTAAGAGTCATAAAAAAAATACCCGTCACCTACCCGAACACATCTTCCGAGTCGACCAGACATGTCAAACCGGACACTCATTTTGTTTATTTTGCGGGATGCGTTAGTACTTGGTCACGTCCGATCGAAATGGGGTCGTTTGAGAGACGCGCTCTAAGTATTTCATAAAGGACTTCATCGTTACTCTCCAGGCTTATTGGTTTCCTATTTATGATCATTTATATTTTTCTGTCATTTTTTTGTGTGCAGGCAAATGTACTGTTGGGTCAATCGAAGCTACGATACTGCACAGATTACCGGTAGAGAATGAGACTCCAAAAATAAAGCTACGAACAAAGTAAATACTTGTAATTAAGATTTGATTTGTCGCCCGTTGACCGTTAAAGTAGTCATACTTGCATGTTTATTGATAATTTTTTTCAAATGTCATATCGCAAACTTCCGCATCAATACATTTTTATAAATACACACGAAACGATATTATATTATTAATAAAAAAAAGAACGTTCCAGTGGCGGATCCAGAAATTGACCTAAGAGGGGCCCGCTCCATTCACACTTCAGTGATTCCCTATATAAGCAACCAATTTTTTTCCAAATAAGGGGAGCCCGGGCCCCCTGCCCCCCCCCCCCCCCCCCCAAATCCGCCCCTGCGTTCAATCTGTTCGGACGTACATGTTTTTTTTTTCATTGGATGCGAAACTGATACCGGCTATCCAGTTTTTGATAAATTTTGGCAATGTTTAAAGAAAATAAACAGGAAGTAATTTCTCACAAATATCAAAATTCTATCTAGTAGTACGGTAAATTTATGTAATGTTTTTCAGATCATATAAATCTAACGTTTTAGTGTCAAATTTGCTGCAACGCAGCAATGCAACATTTTACAAAACGTAGATAAGAATGCAAATATTCATTTTACAAGAATTGTCTTCAACAACAAGGTGTGTAAGGCTGAATAATTTAATGTTTTTTTAAGAATATTTGTAAAAAAATATTGAAAGCTAAGAATTCATTTTATTCCTTGATATTCAAGCCACATCTTCCTGACATTGTCTCCGTGCATCAAACGTATGCATGTACATATAATAACAACAATAAAACTTAAATATTACAAACCAATTATACCAATGTATGAATACTATCGACGTAAAAGATCATTAAATAAAACTCTTTTATGTATGATAACTTATATATTCAAAACGAAAGGTCTATATAGACAGCATAGAACCAAGGCCAGCTACGAAGGCTATAAACAATGTTATTATTTATGTGTTATAAAAAGACAACATAATAAATCCCTTTACATACCTCATCTTTTGGGTAACCCACGATAGTTGGAATGATAGCAGACGGTTTGTCTTCTCCTGCAAATCCACCTTTGCATGATCCAGAACCATTATCCAACACAATCACAGAACTCGACATCTTTGGGAGGACCAAACTGTTTCATAAATGAGATAATATTTCAAATATTTTATACATCTATATCAAATATCTGTAAATCGTTAAACCATGTCAGAAAGGTTGAGGCACATAAGGGAACATATGTGTCTGCTAAATACATAAAAATATACACACTGTAAATATTTAAAAAAGAATCTTGCAGTATTTCTCGTATCGTGTTGTTATCTTTATGAGGGTCTGGAAAAGAGAAATTTGGGGCAATACAACTATTGTGCTAAAATATAAAGAATAGAGAATACTGGACAACGACAGTATGGGCAAGAGAAAAAAAAAGAAATAATAGAAAATTTTGGGCAATAAATATGAAAATTAGAAAAAATGACAACTGTTTCATAAAGAATACCCATTCAGACTTTCCTTAAAACGCACATATAAACTGTTTTTGTGAGAAGGTTGATAGATGTACTTCCT